>NW_004797282.1:2620031-2626332 GCF_000002075.1 Aplysia californica | reverse complement strand
TGCTAAGTGAGTGTTTTTCTTTTTCCCTGTGCTAAGTGAGTGTTTTTCTTTTTCCCTGTGCTAAGTGAGTGTTTTTCTTTTTCCCTGTGCTAAGTGAGTGTTTTTGTGTGGATGTACTTCTTTTTGCTCAAAGTAAACTCTTTCGACGAGAATTGTGGTTTGTTTCGCATTGCCTTCTTTCTGCACTGAATTGAGCATGCAGTAAGCTCTGTTGTCCCGTTTTATGTGTTCCAGGTAGCAGCCGTTTCTGGAGATGCACGCCGCGCCCTTGACATTTGTCGCAGGTCGACAGAAATAGCCGAGTTGAGGAGCGAGGAGGAAAACATCGACAGCCCGATGGTCACAATGGGAGACATCAACAAAGCTGTAGAAGAAATGTTCTGCTCGCCCAAGATTGTCGCAATTAAGTGAGATCCAAATTGTGATTTATTTACATGTAGTTTTTTTTGTTTGTTTTTGAGCACTGGTGTTGGGTGTTGCAGTTAGGCACTTTGCTGACACATGCATAGGATGTGAGATGGATTCCTGTGAGGGGACATTTTTATTGAGTATCTCCCATCTTTCCGTTAGAATGTTGTATCCCTCACAGCCCAGGTTGGCCCTGACAGGCAGGACTCAAAAAAAGCCCGCCTCTTAAACGATCATCATAATTATGTTTCTTTGTTTTTAAGAATGTTTTTGTTTGGGAAATACGTTTTGGCTTCAGCAAGTGGTTAGTGGGTCCCTGACATCATCTGCTCCTTTTTATTTTCTTTTGGTTATGTAGCTACTGCTCTGAAGACTAGTAGCAAACTGAAACGTCTTTGGGTTTTTTACTTGAACTGAACCTGTTTTTATTTCAAAATGATGTTTCCCCCCCCAGAAATCTGTCCGTCCAAGAGCAGATGTTCCTAAAGGCGATCGTAGCAGAGTACCAGAGGGCTGGCATAGAGGAGGCGGAGTTTAAAAAACTTTACGATCAGCATTTGACCCTTTGTCGATTTGAAGGTGAGTACAGTCGAAATTGTTGATGTGCAGGTGATTGTCTTATACAGGTGGCTGTTAGAGCAGGTTTAACTGTAGTTTAAAGTTTCAGTTCCTACATCATTTTGACTGATTGTTTTGGGTTTAAGGTGGAAATATATTGTGTGGTTGGTTGACGGATGTTCTGGTGTGGTCTGCTCCCTCTTTCCTGTAAAAAATCTTTGGTCCTTATCTACCCTACTTTTTTAATCTGTATGTTACCCCATAGTAACATCTCTATACTTTGGCTCTTCAATAGCCTATTTGTGTTGCAAGTACTGTTGCACTCTTACTTAAGCTTAACTCACAAGTTTGCCAAACTGTCCTGAATTTCCAGAGATTGTTCTGGTTTTGGTTATCAGGAATTTGAGAGCCTTGTCACATTTATTACACCAAAACCAATTCCACTTTATGTTAATTAGTTTTGTTATTACGTTATCCTGTTATCCCAGTTTTAAAAGTGATGTATGATGGAGTTTTACACTGAGCAGTTGATATGAAGTTTTAATGTATGTCGTTTTTGATTGGGTTTTGAAAAAGTTGGCAAAGCCTGATTTTGTATCACTGCATTTCTCTGTATTCAAAGTAAGCTAATCAGTTCTATGTTGCTCTCTGTCCGACCCCAGGAGTCCACGCCCCTACGATGACAGAGCTGGCCGCGATGTGCTACAGGTTGGGCAGCATCCGACTGCTCCTGATCGAGGCCGGCCGGCTTGACCTTTGCATGAGGGTCAGGCTCAATGTTAGCCAAGACGACGTCATGTACGCTCTACGAGAGGATGAGGGAAATCGATCGTTCTGAGGTTTGGACGATATGGCATGGAAAGAGAAGCGGGTTTTGACTCAGGTTTGGGCCTGGTTGTGGGGACTTTGGTTCCTGTGGACTTTGGGTTTGTCATTGGAATTTAATGCCTTTATGCATCATGTTAAGGGTCATCGGTATACTAATGGCATCTGTTGTGTAAAGGTTAGGTGCTTCGCTGTCCCATGCAGAAGACCTGAGTTTGATTCCTGGGTGGGGAGAATTCTTTTTGAGTACCTTGGTCTTTCTGCTGGGATGTTGTATCCCTCTCAGTTCAGATTTGGAATGACCGCTTGTCTCCTAAATGATAGAAATTGTGTTAATGGGGGCATGAAAAACACTAAAGTAAAAAAAAAAGAAAAGACAAATGGTTAGGCTCCTGCACGCTTAATCGTGAGATTACTGGTGTTTTGGGGTTCATGGCTCAGTTTGGTTCAATTTTTTTGTCCTTTGGAAAGGCTCTTTACACCAATTTTCTCATTGGGCTTTGTCCTATCAGAGATGGACATTAAATTCGGAGGTCTCGCCTGTTAAATAAGTTGCAAGGGGAATTTAAAAAAACTATACATTTTTGGATTGTGAGGTAACTTGCATACGTCAATAATTTGTACAGACATTGCCAAAGATGGTAAATTAAGTACAGACTACATCTGTGAGTACTCATGGAAAATTCTCCTTCTGCGTGCCATTAAAAGAATATGATCTTGAGCCTATTTCACAATATCTGTGCCTTAAAAAGAGTAACCTAGCTGTGGTCATTTCTCTTCATGAATTGAATTTTTTCCATGGGATGGCTTGAATCGGCTATGAAATCCCTCTTACTATTCCCATGTTATGTCATGTTCATTGGAATTGCTTTTTCCAGAATCTACTTTTTCAGCTCGGAAATATTTTTGTTTTTTTCTCCCCCCAGACAGTGGGAAATGATGTGAAACTTGGTCTTGTTATTCCATGCTTGGTTGTCTCTCTCAGAAACTTGTAAACACTCCGATATAATTGTTGACAACACAAAAAGGTTCCACCTTTGAGTCAGAATTCTGTTTAGCTTCCTCTGTCTGTGTGCTGAGGCCTGAAAGAGTTCTCACTCGTTCAGTGTGTGTTGTGGCAATCCTTCTGGTTCTTATCTCGAGAACTTTGAGCTGCTACGCGTGATTTTTGCTATTCCATGCAGTTGTTTATTTTTGTATTCAAGGGGACACAAGTGAGAAATTCCAAACTCTGAAGTCCTGTTGTTTATGATATTATTATTGTTGTTTTTGCTATTATTATTTATTATTATTATTTGTGTCATGACATGGAATCAGGCGCTTATATCAATTTTATGACGTATTGGATTATTGTAATCTTGTTCATTTGTCTTGATTTTGATGAAAGAAATGCACATCTATTTTTAATTGAAGTCAGAATATTTACAATTGAAGGAGATGGGGGTCGCTAGGTGTCAGAGATACAATTAGAGAGAACATGGCTGGCAAAGTGTAGTGACTCCCAAAGCTTGAATGTCCCTGAAAACTGAATTTTTTAATTTTTTGGTACCTTTAATCATTTTTCAGTAAAATCCGTACAGAACTGTTTGTATATGACCGTTTAAGGTGTTGAGCTCTAAAATAAAAGTTCTATAAAAATTGTCGCACTGGCAGAAAATGTCAGTTTCTCCAATTTCATTATTTTGATGAGCAGCTGATTTCACCATGATGCAACACATTATTTCTATTATCATTATTGTTATTAAATTTTCTTTTTTCACGAAAGACTTTTTGTCTCATGTTGATGGCTATGCTTATCAATGGACTCTTGGTGAATGTGAAAGTCTTGACTTGTGGTAAATTTGTATGTTTTGTTTTAGTAACTGCAAGTGAATATGAAGCGAGGGAAAATTTGTTAGTTAGGTACAGTATGAAAGTAGCAAGCTGGTTGTTAACGGCATGGTTTTCTTCATGACATCCTGTTTTTGTGTACTCAGCGGGACTGTTGTATCAGATACGGTTATTCTCCCAGGCTTTATCCTGGTGACCTCTATGTTGGTTTATTTGTCTAATTTATTTAATTAATTTTTTGTCATTGCTCGTTCCACATGTCAAGGTTGTTGTTTGTCCAGGGGTGTTTGGAGGATGCTGTTGGTAGGTCAAACTTCTGTCTTTTGCTTATGAGCACTAAATGATCATTATTGTTTCAATGTTTTTCTTTTCTAAAAAGACAGAATGTTTGAAATGTTGAATTGTAATCTGGTATATGTTACGTTCAAATCCACTTTGTTCTCATTTTGGCAGTTTTTTAGCGAGTATGTCTGATTTTTCTTTGTCCGTAAGGTGTTAAGTGAGGCAGTGGGATATGGAGGGATGTTGGTATCTCGGATGAACTAGTCTGAGTAGTGTGAGAGATGTGTTCACCTCTTGTGTTCACCTCTTGTGTTCAATGCCAATGTCCTTGCCAAAGATTTGCTCAGTGTGGTTTTATTAATTGTGCTTTTTGTGAATCGCTGTTTGAAGATAGCAATGGGAAAACAAAGTAACAAACATTTTTAGGTTTTTCAGAAAATCAAATCTAAAGTTTCAGAATACTCCTGTACTTTTTGTTTTTTGTGGAAATGTGCCCTCATTTAGGAAGTCTCAAACGCAGGATCAATTGTTTTGCTCTGTTTGATTGATTGTGTACACTGACGACCCCCCCCCCCCAACGCAAGCCTTTGAAAATTTTTAAAAAAGATTTTGGCTTATATAATTTTTGGGAACTTGTTGAATTCCTGATTTGAGCCACCCAGTTTCATATGTTCTAATGAATTGTCCCTTTTCATTTTGTGAATGAATTAACATAGATCTAATAAATTTCTGAAATTGTGAATTCAAGTGGTGCACGATAAAGTCCTCGATAGGCAGTGGTTGTGTATGATAGATCATGAAAGTAGTGCTCATGCTTCAACTATGCAATAGCTTTCAGTTTGTGACTTTAATCATTTTTCCAATGCTGTTTTCAGTTGCTTTACACAGCTATAACTCCATGTGTTTTGGACAGTATATGGTTTAGTGTCATTTTTTTCCTCTAGTAAAATTTTTTCGGCACTTGCGCAGCACAAATAGGCCAATCATTCATATGCCACGGATGAGAGGGGTTACTAGAGAGTAAAATACCACGAAAAGGAGGGGGAGAGATTAGGATGATAAATGTTTGATATGTCCAACTTTAATTTTGCCTCTGCTGTATCTTTATCTTATTGGTCTTATCTTTCTTCGCCCGGGCACTAAAGGGAAGTTTCTGTGTCACTGTTCTTTTCTTTCCTCAAAGTAAACCAGTATCATGTACTAAAACAAGTGATGTGGTTTCCCTTCCCATTATATTCTGCAAAGTTGTCATTGGTGCCCGTGGTGTAGTGGTTAGGTTGGGTTTTTTTTGCCATTGCATGCAGAAGGCTTGAGTTCCATTCCTGTGTGAGGATGATTATAATAATAGATTATCTCTGTCTGTTTGCCCCTATCTCTCATCCTTTCTTTCGTATGTCACTCTCTAGTAACATCTCTAATCTCTGGCACTTTTATGTACTTGTGTTTGATCTATTTGTGTTGCAAGTGCCTGAGTGACGGTACATGTATTTGTGAAAATGTGTTTCTTTACTCGTTAATGTTTTTGTAATGTACAAAATTCGCTATTAACATGTATATATATATTGTGATATACATGGATAAGAAAAATAATTCAGGACCTGAAAATGTGTTTGCTTTGTTCATCTATCAGAGTGTTTGCTGTGTGCGTCTGTGTGCATGTATGAGCTTATTTGCTTTATGTGTTCACATACATGTTTGTTTTGTGTGTCTGCGTGTGTGTGCTAGAATGTAGAAATGTGTGGGAACAGACTCTTGACTTGTCTTCCTGTGCCACGAATGTATACACCCTTAAGTATTATTGCATTTTTCTAACATTTTTTTGGGATGCTTTAAGTTTAAGGGCATGACTGGTAAGTCCTACTTCTGTTCTTTCCCTCTCTTGGTTCTGTCTGTCTTTCTTGATGTTTCCCTGTCTACTTTCTGCTACTGTGACAATGTAATTCTCTTTTCTCAAACAATTGGGGTTTTTTTTTTTTAGGGGGGGGGGGTTGCTAGTGTCAATGAAACTAGCATGTATCATTTTTTTCCATTGACTGCAAGATTTGGTTTTTGTTTTGATTATTTACATGCAGATATTTTCTTATGTGCCCATCCATCATGATTTTCTGAAATGTTAACAAAAGCCAATAAAACAAAATTCATGACATTTATAAATCGTTCAGTGTTTGCCCTTTCTATGATCAATGTTCCAGTAACTTTGGAATGAGTATAATGTTCTTTGTTGTTGCAGGCAGAAGGTGTGAATTCGGTTCCCACACAAAGAAAAGTGAATTGTCGTGTGTCTCCGCCTGTCTGCCCGGATGCTGTATCCCTTTTAGGCTGAAAATATATACTGTCACGCACAACTGAAGTGCACCGCGATACGGACGAGCAGCTAGACTAGGTTGGAGCTGGTGAT
>NW_004797282.1:2617372-2619578 GCF_000002075.1 Aplysia californica | reverse complement strand
ATTAACATGTAGGCTACAATATACATGTGACTATAACCAGCCTAAGTATGCATGTAATACACTATTGGACACAATCATATGCACTTTTTTCAACTAATCAGATGGCGTCAATCTCATATAAATGGGCAAGGGAAAAAAAAAAGCCTTCGTCTGGGTCGACTCTGGGGCTGGTAAGGCCAAATTGCAGCACCCCTCCTAAATGATCAAGATCGGTTTTTATTATGTTAGAACGGGTACAAAAGTACAATAATTGGTCATTACGATCTGTTGAGTCAGGCAGGCGTCCTTGTGCAGTGGTATCTAGCTCGGACTGATGTACTTCTGCTAGCAGAAGACATGAGTTCGATTCCTGTTTTGGGAAATTTAAATAAAAAATCTATATTTTCCTTCTTAACTGTCTGCTGGTCTCTCCCCCCCCCCCCTTCCCAGTCAGCGCTGCTGACAAGTGTCTTTAGGCAATTCTCAAAGGGGGGATAGTTACATGTTCTTATGCACAGTGGAACTGTAAATGAGCTAATTTATCAGTCGTGCTCATACTACTGTGCCGAAACAATATAGGGGGAACTGCTTCTTTTTCTTTCCTCATCCTTACTATAATTATTTTCCTCTACTTCTTTTGTATGTTTGTCACTTTCTTGTGAATTTCTATTTCCTGAGTGCCTTAATAGTCGAAGTAGACTTTGTGATGTTGAGGCTAGAGAGGTGAGCAGAGTAAGCCTGATTCCCCGTTTGGACTTCTCTGTTGACATCCACCCCTTTGAGCTCATATGACCTTGTGCAGTTGTGAGCGTCGTAAAACCTTTACTAAAACAATTAGCCTGGTTTGTCTAGGCAGGGTTCGAAGCAGCCTACATCTTAAATGATCTAGATTGTGCCGACGGGGATGTAAAACGTCCACAGTTACAACTGTGCAGGTATCCCCTCGTAGCTTAGTATCCGTCATCCTCCAAGCTACAACTACAAGTATCAATACATTTCTCTTCCTTAGAACTACTAAGTTCGATCTGACATTTTTGGCCGTTTTGAGTTACATGTACTAAGACCATGAGGTCAGAAAGCAAATTAAATGCTCTGCCTGCTTTATCAACATTTTAGAATATTCGGAGTTGTTTTCAAGATATTCAAAGAATTGCAATCGGAAAAGTTTGACATGTTGTGAAACTTAAACAAAAAAAATTGACGTCAAATGTCTCCCAACTTGTACTGAGCAGATAGAACTTTGTGACTCTGAGGTAACGATTTGTATACAGCGAGCTGCAGGGACTCAGTTACTCTCTTTGTGAGGCAGCGTGGTGAAACCAGGCGCTCGATATATTAACGAAATCGGAGAACCAGGCACTTTTCCGCCAGTTTGGAATTTTTTTTGGCTTAACCTCTTCTAGTTCCATATAAAAGCACATTTCCACGTGAATTTTACTGAAAAAACACTGATTAAAAGCACAGACTATGTCATTTTTCAGCTTTCAGACTTTTTAGCTACTGGAGTTTCCAAACTTTGGCGGCCAATTTCTCGTTAATTTCACTACTGAAACCAGGCAACCTCACTTCTTTCAATCGTAAATATCTTGAGTTCTATTCAACATAAATTTATTTCATTGTGTTCCCGGCCCATGCTGTTATACAAAAATTGATAATACTTTCTATTGTTGAATGGTAGAACATGGACACCAATGTTTTATCAACTTTAAAATACTTTAGCTTCCTTAGAAAAAATAGTCTTTTGTTCACTTTTTATGCTGGAGAGAAGTGTGGACCCGCCAGTTAAGTTTGTACTTCTCTGTTGACACCCACCCCTTGGCGTTCATATGACCTTATGCAGTTGCGAGCACCGTAAAACCCCTACTAAAACTTAAAAAACCCAACCTAATATGATCTAAATTGTGTCGATGGCATGAAAAACAGCTATATTAAAAAGTAACAACAACAAAACAAAACAACAAAACGTAGTCTCAACACGGGCACAGATCAAAAAGTTTCTTTTATTTCATGACGGTTCAATGTTCAAATACATGCACAATGTACATCATTGTTTCTGAGATGGATGTCCACGAAGTTGATTCCCTTTTTCAGGAAAAAAACAACAATCGAAGGTTCCATTTTATGAATAAAGAGGAGTCCGCTTGAACCGAAATCTGCAAAACCTTCCGTTTAGCCGGGTTTTTGGTTTAGACTTATTGCTTAATATATAATTTATAAGTACTAATTA
>NW_004797282.1:2608786-2617272 GCF_000002075.1 Aplysia californica | reverse complement strand
GTCTTGAACCAATGTAATATTACTCTTTTTTTCGGTTCTGAGGTGTTGACTCTATCAGAATTCCACTGTAATTTGTTTTATTTGTAATTAAGGCGCTTTTGACAATGACATGAGTCTCATTTTGCCCCCTTATTAGAAACAAAGAGTGTATGCAATATTTTGCTTGAATGATTTACTCTGTTATTTTTTAGTGAATGTAGAACTGCATATTAATACATCATTATGTTCATGTATGTGGGTATGTATGTATGTCATGAATATTAAGTAAAGCGCATAGAACAACGATTGTAGCACGGATTTGCACGATATAAATGTAACATCATTATCATTATTATAAGCGAATAATGCAATGTTACGGGATTTTTAAATTTTTTTTTTGTTTTTTTTATTTTTTTTTTGGGGGGAGGGGGGGGGGGCAGGGAGACAAAAAGGTAAATGACTTAGGGAGTGTATGAGAATCAAATAAATAACGGATGACTTGTGACATACCAAGAGACTCGAGGTGGGACAGAGGTAGATGGAGAGAGACGGAGTAGAAAAACGGACTCAAGACACATACTTACACTCTCACACACACTTACACACACACACACACACACACACACACACACACACACACACACACACACACTCACTTATACACACAAACGCACAGAGACACACTCGCGCACACACACACACACACACACAGACAGGCAGAGAGAAACACACAGACAGTGCGCGTGTGTGCGCGCGCGCATTTGGTCTTAGAACGTCAAATTGTAATGACTTACTGTGAGTAAAAAGTGTGAAAAGAGACCCATGCATGCAGTTTCTGGAAGTTTTCGCTCCGCCACAACCACAGTTTAAAGACTGCCTACTTGTCAGTTTGATTCCATGTAATTGATAAACTATCTGGAGAGTTCTTCGCAGTCTGAACCACCCTGGTTACATGTATATGAACCTCACCATGTTTTCTTTCTATCCTGATTTCTTTGTTTGAGTAAAGAGAAACACATCAACACAACACTGGCCTTTTAGCTCTGGGAAAAAGTAAGATAGGCGGAGAGAAACAAGAGAGGGAAAGTAGAGAAGTGGCGCCGTCCAACTAACCACCCGCTTTCCGTCATGATCAGAGGCGTGGGTAACTTTTTTTGTAGTAGCTGTGTGGAGGGAACTGGTCAATCACAAGGTAGATGACTGATCATGGCATCACGTGATAGTGAGGTCTGGGGGGATCTTCTGATCCTTGTCTGAGAATGATCAATGATCTGATCACAGTCGTCCCACCACTCGAATCAAAGTTCAAAGTGTAATCAGAAAAGAAGGCAATAATACATGACATGTACATGCATTTGGAGATGACGGAATTAACATGTAGGCTACAATATACATGTAACTATAACCAGCTGATGATGGAGACAATCAGCCTGCCCACACTGAAATGAACCTTTATGAAGAGGGGCGAGGAAGCATGGACGGGGCATTCCGTCTTCCTAGTTCCAAATACAAGGTTCAAGTACATGTAACTATAAGGTGTCCCCAGTTCGGTAGCAACCCCCTGTCCTCCACTCCCCCTTTCCTAGATTAACTAAATTGTGAACGTTTACAATTACGCAAATAGCTGCCAACCAGTTGATAACTTCGTTAAAACGTATTTAATGCATTTTCGAAGATCTGAGTACGGAAGTCGGTTTGTGTATCGGAAAATGAATATTCTCCGTTTTCAGTACTGCTCCTCACTGATCAGGACTACGTTGAAGAAAAGTTATAATATTTCAAGACCGGATTTAGCACAATAATGAGAACGAAGCTGGCATTGACGCCAGCTGTAGAGATCTTTGCTGCAGGTCTATTTTGAAAAGCTAGGATTAATTGAATGGCTCACGTAGTTACTCATTATTTATTTCTCAAAGGCACCCCTCTTCAATTCTTAAACTGGCTACTGTGGTGGTTAGGTGCTTGTGGATAATCTGTTAGGCCTTTTTTTGCTTGTTTGTTTCTTATGGATGTAGAAAAGTTGACAGATAGGATTACTGCTCTTTACGTTGGTGCAGAAGCTTCTTCACACGGGTAGAAGTAGAAGAAGTAGAAAGAGCTGCAGGTGGAACAGACAGAAAGCTTTCATCATCAATGGAACTAAAACTTAGGTTTATTTTACACTTTACAAAAAGTTACGGTACTTGATATCTACATCACGATGTGGGCTACATGCACTGTTCTGACACATAAACACACAATAAATCGGTCTACGACTACTAGAGAGTATCCAACTGCTTAAAAAGAAGAAACAACAACGGTTACTCTCGAGTGACACCTCTAGTCTAGTCCTTGCCATGACGTTTTTGTTGCAAATGTCGTAAAACCCATACAAAGAACTAAAAGAAAAACATTAGTAGAGGGAAAGGAAAGGAAGACACTCGAGACCTGCTCGATAGAAAAACACAAAACAAAAGAAAAGCCCACATCTAGTTACGTAACTTTTAAGTACAGTAACAACAAATAATAATGATACAATTACAGTTCAGGGCAACTAAGTTTTAATTTAAAGCGTTTTTCTGCCATTTTTGACGACTCACTAGTAATTTATAAGAGTGAGTATTCCTTAACCTACGCCAGGGAATATGAACAGCAGGACAAGTTTAACACGAGCGTTGGCTGCTGCCCTACAGTGAGTTATGCACATACATTTGTTTATCCCTTGATATAAGTTAATATAACAGACTAAAAAAGCAGGAAACAAATACATGTCAATTATTGAGAATAAGATTTGACCTGTGCTTATTAGAAACAAAGAGTGTATGCAATATTTTGCTTGAATGATTTACTCTGTTATTTTTTAGTGAATGTAGAACTGCATATTAATACATCATTATGTTCATGTATGTGGGTATGTATGTATGTCATGAATATTAAGTAAAGCGCATAGAACAACGATTGTAGCACGGATTTGCACGATATAAATGTAACATCATTATCATTATTATAAACGAATAATGCAATGTTACGGGATTTTTAAATTTTTTTTTGGGGGGGGGGGGGGGGTAAGAGGCAAATGTAAGAAAAATGTAAGAAGGGGGGTGGGGGACGCGGGGAGGAGCAAAAAGTCCCTAAAAAGGTGTATGATTATATTTGAACAGCCCCTTATAGCCTTGGAAACTCCACAAAACGACCAACCTCCAAAAACACCTACTCTGGAGGGATTCAAACCAGGACCATCCGCCCCGTATGCCAGCATGATACCAACTGAGCTGTTGGAGCGCCCCGGCTGGCATTGAGTTACGGGACTACACATTACTTTAGCCCTTGGTATGTAAAAGACTAAAATGAACCCATAAACAGTTTATTTGAGGAATAGGTATGATTTATGTGTCACAAAAATCGGTTAAAAAATGTGTAAAACATTACTGAACAGTAGAGTCTGAGATTAATGATACCGCAAAATGTTCCCCGATAAATTCTGATATGAAATAATTTGTTAAGTAAGTACCGGGTAAGGGATTTTTTGGTGACTGGAAACAAGATAAAAATGTTCAACAATATTTTTTCAGCTGTTTGTACGTTTGCCCGTACTCTGCTACTGCTGATGTCATTGGCTAATCATAAACATCAAGTTTGGGAACCGAGCAAATCGCGCCAAACATAGTCTAGACATGTTTAGACCAGTCTATCTCCTGACGAACAATTAGTGACAATCTATTACTGGGTAAATAGGCCTGCTAGGCTATCGTTAGACTAACAGTTTATCATTAGACGAACATGTTTAGACAGTCTATCATTGGGTGAATATCATGAGATAAACGCAATCTATAACTAGACGGACATTTTTTGACCGACGGTTTATCACAACACAGACACATTGTGAAAAAAACAATCGATACAAAATGGCAATAAATTAAAACGCTTTTGTATAGCGCATATCCCCGCTCGACAGCGAGCGTCATGCACTTTACAATCTATTATTACTCCTTAAAATATCCAGAAACATTCTTGGCTTCCCTAGAAGCATGCCGTTAGATTGGCATAAATAAAGTAGTAATCTACTGCGCAATAACGCATCAAAGTACAATGGCAGGAATAAATGAAAACCCCAAACAGGTTAGTCAAAATAAACACTTAGTTTAAGAAGCCCTGTAAAAATGGAGGCCCCAAAGAGTCAAAATAAAATTTAAGAAAATAAATCTCCTTTCAACTGATGAAAAAAAATCTTGAAATACTTGCTGGATACCATAAAAATAAGCAATCAAGCGGGCAAGATTCTGAAAGAAACTATAATATAAGAGTCGAGATGAACATATCATAATTGACATTATCACATGGCCAGCAAACTGAAAAATATCTATGATGTAAGGATCACTATACAGAATAATTAAAACATTGCAAATTAAATAAAATTAAAAATAAACGTAAAAATGAAAAAAAAACAAAACAAAAAACCCCCAAAAAACCCAAAACAACAACCCCCCCGAACCCCCCCCCCACCCAAAACCAAAACCAAATCAAACCCCCCCCCCCAAAAAAAACCCCCAACAAAAAACCATCCCCCCCCCAAAAAAGAAACAGAAAACAAAAAAACTCAAAACATGTAAGCATAATAATATGAATGAATCATTTTGTATAAGTCATCCGTCATCTGAATATTGAAAACAAAAAAAGAAAAAATATATTACACAATCATTTATCAGATCTAATTATCTCAACACATGTTTACATTTTATCTAGATGGATGAAATATCAATGAGCATTTTTCAAAAGTGATGGTTCATACATTGGAATTTTCAAGAAATCAATGTAGTTAAATCTATTGCACTTTAAAGTAGCAAAAACAAAGTTTCACAGAGGCTACAAAAGAGACTTATTTATACTTTTGGTGAACAAATGAATCATCAGCAACGCTTAAGTAGCAGCAATACTTGTCAAAACTTTGAAAGCAAAAGCAATAGAAACCAATGGAGTTTGGTCATTTTATGTACAAAAAAATATACATGCAACAGTGAAACATGGTACATGCTTTAAATGTGGTTTTAGGAACGCTTAGGTCCCCTGCCCCTGTTCCCAGCTCCCTTCGCCAATAAAAACACCCCCACCTAAAAAAATTACAACAACCAACAAACAAGCCAACAAACTTCAAAAGCAATCCCCCCCCCAAAAAAAAACAACAACAACCAACAACAACCCTCCATAAAACACCAAAAACACCCTCATGTGGGAGTCAAATCCCCCCCCCCCAAAAAAAAAAACCCAACAAGAAACAACAATAACAAAACCAAACCAAAATCAAACCAAACCAAACCAAAATCAAACCAAACCAAACCAGCCCCCCAAAAACCCGACAACAAACAAACAAACAAAAAACAACAACAAAAGCATTCCCGAAAAACCCCCCCCACAAAAAAACCCGTCTCATTATGTATTGTTTACAAATTCAAACGTGTCGTATTACGCCATATACCGTGTTGCAACAATATTATAATACCCCGTCTTTCCGTAAGATCCTCTGTCTCGGTGAAAAATTGAGATTTCCGGAAGGTGACGGAACAGATTGGTCGTGGCTATTTCTGGGAGGTGTAGACCACTGTTCCTACAAACTTGGTTTCCATTTTTCGTTTGCCTGAAGAAACTGAAATCTTAACTGGGCACTGTAAAGCCATAATACAATCCCATAAAACCACGTTTCAGCGCCTTTAAAAGGGATCGACAAATACCATAAAAATAACATTGTCAAGGTGACGATACATTGTCAGTCCAATACACAAAAATGATGATACGATAATAGATCTACTAATAATCGGAACATTTTTGTAAAAGATGGAACAATTGGAATTCATAATGTGCTGGTATACAGAGGTTGAATAGTGTGCATGCAAGAAACTTGCACTTTAGTCAAAACGTGGTAACGAGTGATGAAGACTTATACAAGAGCTGACTTTTACGATAACATTTTGGTTAGTTTAACAACATTGATTTTTGTTGATTTTTTTGTTTGTTCGGTCTTTCGAAAATGGCATTGAAACTCTGTCCGTTTGTAAGATGTAAGGTGGGGCAAGAGAAAGTCCTTAAATAAAAAAATCAGGCAGCAAGAAGGATCTGATATTTGAGAAGTGGAGGCAAGAAAGTGCTAGATCGCCAAGTTTAGGATTCGATCCAGGGCCATCCGCTCCGTGGTCCAACATGGTACCAACTGGGCGAACGGAGTGCCCTCTGACTAAATAGATGAACAAGAGAAGGTACACAGATCTGGGAGGGATTATGTGGAGAGTTCTTGTTTAGGGGGAAACATTCTGGGAATCAAAATGCTAGTTACATATTATTGCTTGAGATTCATGTTGCGATGCTAGAGCTGTGGTGGGTGGTCATAATAATATTTGTGAGGCAGCGCGGTGGAATCAGGCTCTCGTCAATTTTTGGGCATGTAGAGTTATTGGTATCATATTAAAGCTTGTTCAATTGTCTTTATTTGGATGAAAAAAGTATCCATTTAGCTTGAATACTAGTCAAGATATTTGTGAATGAAGGAGGGGGGGGGGGTCACTTGTTTTCAGAGGTAAAATTAGGGAGAAAATAGTCGCCTAAGATTAGTTATTTCCTTAGCTTAAGAGTTCGTGGTAACTGAAAAATTACATTTTTTGTGCCTTTAATCAAAGTTTTTATGAAAAATCCATACAGAAATGAGCTCTTTAATAGGCATGAAAGGTGTTGAGCCAAAAAACAAAAAGTTGATAAAAATTCACAAACTTGCGGAAAAATGCAAGTTTCTTCACTTTGATTATTTTGACGCGAGCTTGATTCCACCACGCTGCCTCACATATGAACAGATGTACATTGTAATCCATGAATGAATAAACACACATTTTCAAAAAGAACAGGACAAGAACTGCTTGTAAATTCAACAACTTTTCGCTACCTCAGAATTACAAAGTCCTATCAGGCATTTTCGGCCGTTTTGAGTCAGAAACCAAATGTTCCATATGCTGTATCAAAATCGTAAGAATAATCGGAGTCGTTATCAAGATATTCAAAGAAATGCTTTGGAAAAAAACTTGACATGTTGTGAAACTAAAAAAAAAATAAAAAATGATGCCAAATTTCTCGAGACTAGGCCATGAGCTGATAGAACGTTTGTAATTTTGAGGTAGTGTTTTGTCAACAAAATACTACGACTGGTAGGTCCTACTTTGTTTCTTTTCTCCTTCAGTTATTTCTGTCCACAAGGTTGGGATATTCGCAGAGAGAACACGTCTCTCTATAGTTTCTCAGGATCCACCTCAAAGTTATTTTTATACATACATATATATGTCCAATCTTTTCTGCGCACCAAACGACTGCGATTGAGTCAATGTACTTCTCGTAACGTGGATGGTTGGTTTGGTCCTTCTTTCTTTTCAAAATTCTATCATAGTTATCTCTCCTCCTCCTTTTATGTGTTTGTTACTCTCTTAACTTGCAACACCTCTAATTTGCGGCACTTTTGTGACATAAGTGTGTTGGGTGTGCCGAGAAATCCGTACTGACACTATCTTAACCGATTTTTTTAAAAGTAGAAGAGAAGTTATTAGTCTAAGCATTTGTTCTCTGTCTAACCCAATAAAACCTGTGTCTAGTTACTGTCTTTTTGTTTGCAAATACAACTTCACAATATAATTCTTATCCCCCCCCCCCCCAAGAAAAAAATTAAAAAAAATAAAAATCAACATCTTTCGATTCTAACAAATCACGCGTGTGTGATCCTCCCATTATAACAACCATTTCCAAACGCGGATGGGATGGGATGGGACCGGCGTCTGTGTTGTAGCAGTTAGGCACTTCGCCGTCTAACGCAGGAGATTCCTGAGCGCGAATAATTTTTTAAAATCGAGTATCTCAGTAAATGAGTAATTGTGTTTGGAGGCAGTATTCCTCTAAGTTCAGGCTGTATCTCACAGGAAAGCCTGAAGCTCACCCCCACCCTCTCTCCAAATGATCTAAATTGTGTCTTTGGGGGTGTACAAATAATAATATTTGCACACAAAAAAATTGAAACACCCTGTAGTTCTATCTACTTTTTCTCCAACCACACCTGAAGTTCTAGCTTTTTTCTTCTCCTACCATCTCTTTGTACTGTGCTTCTATCTTCTATCTTCTTCTTCTCCTACCACCTCTGCAGTTCTATTTCTTCTCTGACCACCCATGTGGTTCTTTTTCTCCAATCACCTTTCTTGGTAGTTCTCTCTACTTCTTGTGTCCCTTCTGCCACATGGAGACCACAGCAGACTTGAGGTACATCTTCTCTTTGAAGGACTTGCTCTTGAATCTGTTCCTGTTGCCCCTCATCTCGTCCCCGCTGTCGTCACTGCTCCCGCCTGCCCCTTCATCCCAGGCCTCGTCTTCTGTGTGGATCTCCATCTTCTGCATGATCTTCCTCAGCAGCTGGTTGTTCTTGTCCAGAACGCCACTCATCTCTCGCATCCTGAGAGGTGAGGTGAGGTGAGGTGAGGTGAGGTGAGGTGAGGTGAGGTGAGGTGAGGTGA
>NW_004797282.1:2599971-2605997 GCF_000002075.1 Aplysia californica | reverse complement strand
AGAGAGAGAGAGAGAGAGAGAGAGAGATTGAGGAGAGAGAGCTAACCAGTCAGCTAAAAACTGCCCAGATGTCCTTGACATTGACAATCAGGCAAAAAGCAAATTCCTCTCCAATTTTTAATCGCGATCGGATTATATCACATTATAAATGATGTTAACTTAAGGATAAGGATATCCCATCACAGCATATCAAAGCAGTGCTGCATAGCATAGGACAGTATCCCATACACACTGTGCCGTACCATCATGTACCACACCGTGACGTACCTTATCGTACCATACTGTACCACACCGCTCCGTATCGTACCATATTATACCTTCCCAAAGACCGCGTATACAAGATAGCTCGCTCCTCTCTTTGAGCCAATTAAAACAGTGTCCTCAAAATTTGGCGGAGCCCTCCTCGAAAAATCGCACACTTTGCAAACTGTGTTACCTTACTTGGGTGAAAAACAATAAAAGGGAAACTAACAAGCTGAGCTATTCCTATTCGTCTTCTCGAGAAACGAAAGAGAGCTTTACAACAAGGACTGCAGCGCCATCTGAAGCAATGTGCGGACTTCCGCGGGCACTTTTTTGGTTGAGCGAACGATCTTGTTATGTACGATCTTTGACCAAAACCACAGCGTATCGTACCATACTGTACCAAACTGTATCGTACCATACCATACCGTAACATACCAAACCACATAAATGCATATTATGTCGTGCTACAGCATACAAAACTATACTTTTGCACAAAAGGGCCTAGTATGCATACCACGCCATGGTACAGGTTCGAAGCAGCTTACCAGTAAATTCATGAGCAGAATGGGCATGAGAAGGACGAAGATGACGAGCATGACCAGTGTGAGGTTCCCAAAGTGCAGCGTCCTGTCGTCGCCGTCCACGAAGTACTCGTTGAAGGAGGCCATGTAGTCCAGCTCCAGCATCATCATGAAGGTCCGCAGCAGAGCCAGGCCTGGGGTGGAGTACGCTTTGGACACCTGGAATAAATCAGTGATGGTCAGGTCAGGTTAAGACCCATGAAACACCAAACAATAAACATACAACACACCGTTTTATTCAGTTTTTATAAAGTAAAAGTTTTACAGCACTCACATCTCGAATAGGTTATGTAAGCGTCGAAGATTAGAGGTGTTACCAGACAGTTAAGAAAAAAATACGAAGGTGGGTTTTTTATGCCTTCAAAGACACAATTTAGATTATTTAGGAGGTGGACGTCAGCTCTATCTGTCAGGGCCAGCCCGGGTTGAGAGGGATTCAACGTCACCAACAACTTCAGCAATACCCGGACCCTGCCCGCACTCACCTCTTTGAACATGAGCATGTAGAAGGCCAGGCCGAAGGCGATGATGAGGATGGAGAAGACACACAACACCTGCACCAGAGTACGCAGAATCTCCAGGAACATGACAACGTAGATGCCAAAGAAGTCAAACCTGGGAACAAGATAGATATATAGATAGATAGATAGATAGATAGATAGATAGATAGATAGATAGATAGATAGATAGAGAGAGAGAGAGAGAGAGAGAGAGAGAGAGAGAGAGAGAGAGAGAGAGAGAGAGAGAGAGAGAGAGAGAGAGAGAGAGAGAGAGAGAGAGAGAGGGGGGGGTCAGAGGGGAGGGAGAGAGAGACACACATAGACATACACACACAAATGTAGATAGATAGATAGATGAACACGAATAGCCCTATTACATGTATTTCGTTGAGAACTTTTTACATTAAGCAATATTTCAGCATGTTTGGTACCTTTTCTTTTGCTAAAACATGATGTAATTGAACCAATTATTGTATCAACAGAATCTTAAAGACACATACTTTCGTGATCCCAGAATTTGAAAAAGGCCCTAATTCGGCATTTCTAGTGTTTGGAGCTAAGAGTTATTGCGGCCTGCCCCCCTCCCCCTCAAACCGTACCTAATTTACGTCTTTATGCAAAAAATAAAATCTCCATTCCTTTAATTCATGGGACAAAAACTGTGTTATTTTTTAGTTTCATTATTTAGGGAGACATAGTATTTGAAAACTTAAAACTCAAGTACATGTATTTCAGCTGTGAGTGTAACTGAGATAGACCTAATTATTCTGGAGTCTCAAAGTCAATGTGCTAACTGTGCGAAATGGAGAGAGTTGAACGCCCCTTGCAACACTGTAAAGCTATTTGAGGGGCGGGACCTCCGAATTTTACCTCTCCGACAGGACTGAGAAAAACGGGAAAACCCGTGAAAAGTGCCTTTTCCAAGGACACAACATCGAATAGAGTTGAGCCTCAGACAGCCAAACTTGCAGTCTCACTATTACGAGTCCAGCAGCTAACCACTAGACCACCGACGTCTTGCCTCTTTTTTTTGTTGGTAAGTGTTGTACACAGACAGCAATAAGAAAGATCCAAGAAGTGGCAGTAAAAAGGCTGCAGGGAGAGTCAGGAGCCCAGAGGAGGGGGCAAAGGGGGAAGGTGGAGGGGGCAGAAAGTGGAGACAAAAGTGGAGACAAAAGCAAACGACAGAACATGGTTAGGAAGCAGGAAAGGGAGTGAAAGAAGAACATTTTATGGATGAACAATTTTTCGTTCGCTGTCAGGTTTCAAACCCGGGACCTATTGAATGAGAGGCAAACACCGTACCTCTAGACCACGAGCCCCACCACCTCCCCTCCCCATGTCTTACCTCTGCAGAAACACAAGACAGTTGAACCAGGCGAAGAAGATGGCGAGGGCTCCTGCCTCCCACTGGAAGTGGAAAGCCATCCCCATGAGGAAAGGCGTCGAGAAGACCAGAGAGGTGATGTACAGACACCACTCCAGGCCGTTTCCGATATCGGCGAAGTAGTGTGTTCCCTGGGGAAAGGAGAAGGCAGATTAGCATTAGCGTTGTTGCATCTTTAAAAAAAAGTTTTCAGTAGAGCTTTTACGACGCTCGCAACTGCATAAGGTCATTTGAGCGCCAACGGGTGGATGTCAACAGAGAAGTTCTTACAGGGAACCAGGCTTACTCTGCTCACCTCTCTAGCACAACAGCACAGTCTGCTTCGGCTATCAAGGCACCCCGGAAATAACGGGTAACAAGAGTGTGACAAACATACAAACGAAATGAAGGAAAAATGACGATATACAGCGAGGATTAAGAAAGAAAAAGCAGCAGTTCTCGGTTGCAGTTCAGGCACAGTTATGAGCTTGACATTGATTAATCAGCCCATTTACAATTCTACTGTGCATAAGAACATGTTAATGTCCTCCTTTGAGAATGACCTAAAGACATTTCAGTCAATAGCACCGCCCCGGTGGGTTGTTGCATCTTTGGCTGTAGTGTGTGCAGAGCTTTATTTTTTAGGAAACAAAAAATGTGCAGCATAAATTCTGTTTATTATTATTAATAATAATTTCAGTCATATGGGAATATGTTTTACTCTCTTCGACTCAATATTAGTCGCTTAAGATTTAATAAGAGATAAAATATGATTGATCTTTACAGCTCAAACATTGCACATTGGTTTGATATTTTCTCTATAGAGACGCACAGACAGACAGACAGACAGACAGACAGACAGACAGACAGACAGACAGACAGACAGTCAGATAGACAGGCACACAAACACACCGACACACAGATTCACATACACACAGACACACAGATAGACGGAGGAAGCAATCAACGACCTCATCGTACCTGTGTAAATATCTGAAACACTTCCTTGACCACATTCAGGGCGCTGTAGACAGCGATAAACCACAGCGCCAGCATGTAGATGGGAGAGTAGTTGTAGCCGCTCTCTGTGTTCCCGCCTAGGTAGATCGTGGTATTGTTGTCCGCGCCATAGTCGTGGTGCTGGAGGATGAGATGAGATGAGATGAGATGAGATGAGATGAGATGAGATATGATGAGATAATGAGATGAGATGAGATAATGAGATGAGATGAGATGGGGTAAGATGAGGTAAGATATGATGAGATAATGAGATGAGATGAGATGAGATGAGGTAAGATAAGATGAGATAAGATAAGATTTGATAATGATAATGAAAATGAAAGTGATAATGGTATTGATAATGATAAGATAGGATAAAATAAGACAATAAAATATAAAATAGGACAAGATAAGACAACATAAGGTAAGATAAGATACTGATAATGATAATCATAATGATAATGTGTAAGATAAGATAAGAACAGATAAGATAAGATACTGATAATGAGAATGAGAATGATAGTGATAGTGATAATGAAAAGATAAGATAGACAATAAAAAAATAAGATTTGATTGGTGAGATGAGATACGATACTCATAATGGTAATTATAATAATAATGTGAAAGATAAGATAAAATAAGATACACAGACAGACAGACAGACAGACATACAGACAGACAGACAGACAGACAGACAGACAGACAGACAGACAGACAGACAGACAGACAGACCAGTATTTATCCTGAGAGAGGTGTGGTTGACCACATAGCTGGTTAGGGAGGCTAGGAGGACAGACAGACAGACAGACAGACAAACAGACAGACAGATAGACAGACAGACAGACAGCCTCCCAGCCAGCCAGCCATCCAGACAGACAGACAGACAGGCCAGTATTTACCCTGAGAGAGTTGTGGTTGACCACAAAGATGGTTAAGGAGGCTAGGAGGACAGACAGACAGACAGACAGACAGACAGACAGACAGACAGACAGACAGACAGACAGACAGACAGACAAACAGACCAGTATTTACCCTGAGAGAGTTGTGGTTGACGACAAAGCTGGTTAGGGAGGCTAGGAAGAGCATGTAGACCAGCAGGTAGGCGGTATAGATCCACATGCCGTACTTGTTCCTGCGGGAAAACAAACATCATACAGTCCAACAGGTTGGATAATAATAACAATAGACCGCTTTTATACGAAGCTCTGAGCGCTTTGCATCGATCACATGATTACCGCAGTATCTATTCGGAGACGCCTCCGACGGAGATAGGCCAATCAAAATGCTTTGCGCCTCTGGACTTAGTAAAAAAATCTGGAGGGTTACAGAGGGGCATGCCCCCCTGTTTTAACCCATAATTTGATATTTTGCAGTTAGGTTTGAAATTTTCTTGAAAATAATTGATTTGCGACAGTTTTAGTAGCTATAATATGTGTGATCTGCAGCAAACAATACGCAGTTTGACCCCCCAAAGCAATGCATCTGTGTGCGGGAGTACGTCTCCGAATAGTTCCTGTGTGCTCGCCGGAGACGTCTCCGAAGAGGGTGCCCATGATTACTTCATTCACACAAGATAAAACATTGAAATCCCAGTAGCAAGAAAACCAGTTCAACCCCATAAAGAAGAACATTCTCAACCATACGTTAATCATTTTATGTAAGCACAGAAGTAATATCAAAACATATTAGCTCTTACTAACACACTACAGATAAGAATTAAACAAAGGAGTCTTGAGCAATCGCTTAAACATAATAGGATTTTGTTATTTCTCTGAGGTCCTAGGGAAAGAAGCTCCAGATTTTAGGGCAAAAAAAGAGAGAAATTTCTCTCGCCAAAAGAAATTAAGTTCTTTCAAGAACATCTGAATTTTGTTGGGTCTGTGGATGACCGTAAGTGACGGGATGAATCATACGGTGTTAAAAGCCCAGACAGATTATGGTGGAGCATTATCAAAACATTTATAACGGATGGTAGAAACTTTACAAGTGTATATTCAAGACGGCCAGGCGTTGTCCAGGACAAAAATGGTTGTGTTAGACAAGTGGACAGGGGGATGTCTTACACAGAGTCGTCATAATGAAAAAATTCGGAAAAGGGAGGAAGGGAGGGAGGGGTGGCCATCGGTATAGGTGATTGTCTTATACAAGTAGTACAAGTGGCCGTTAAAGCAGGTCTAACTATATATGCCTCCATCTCCGTAGACAAAATTCTTTGTATAGTTTAGTCGAGCTGTGACCTTCGCATTACAAAACGCGACAGTATTAATGATACCTCTCTAACCAAACTCGGCAAATGTGTGTGTGTGTGTGTGTGTGTGTGTGTGTGTGTGTGTG
>NW_004797282.1:2598213-2599564 GCF_000002075.1 Aplysia californica | reverse complement strand
GTGTGTGTGTGTGTGTGTGTGTGTGTGTGTGTGTGTGTGTGTGTGTGTGTGAGAGTTTTCAAGAACCAAACCAAAGTGCCAGTGTCTGGTCAATAAGTATTAATCTTTAAAGGAGTGGTCACTTACCATTTGACCTTGAGAAACGTCACACAGACAGGGTGAGACAGGCAGTCGACTCTGTTGTTCTTCACCATCGTCTGAAATGAAAACATTTCGCTACCTTAGGATTATAAAGTTCTATCTGACATTTCTGGCCGTTTTGAGTTACTAAGACTGAGATCAGAAACCAAATGTTCTATTGCCTCTGTCAGAATTGTAAGATTTTTCGGAATAGTTATCAAGGTATAAAACAAATTGCATCCGTGAAAGCTTGACAGGTTGTAAAACGCAAAATTTCTGACGTAAAATTTCTCAAAACTTGGAACTGAGCAGACAGAACTTTGTAACTCTGAGGTAGTGGCTTTCGACATCAGTTAAACTCCACTGAAAATCTTTTACAAATCCATACTTGTGAATATTTTTCCTGCACCAAAAAAGTTATCGCCAACCAACAAAGGTGTGTTGTATCTGTTTATGTTGGAATTGTACATTGTATTGCGTACCACGCATTTCTGATACATTTTGTCTCATGGAGTTCTTTGTTCATTGTTAATTGTGGCATCGATAGTCTAGTGGTTAGGCTACTGGGTTCAAAATTGAAAGGTCGTGGGTTCGAAACCCGTCAGGGGTACGACGTTGTGTCCTTGAGAAAGCCGCCACACACTAATTGTCTTTACTTCACGCAAGTCGGAATGGGTACGCGGCTTTACATATTCAGCAAAAGATCTTGTCAGTTTGTTAGTGCTTTAGTAGTAGTAGTATAGGATTTTACGGCGCTCGCAACTGCTGTTAGTGCTCGAGTGCTTAACTGGCTATTTACACTGTATGCTTCCCGGACAGTCGAGAATATTTCTGAGTATTCTCGGGTCTGCTGGAGTAATGCTATTAATAATATAAACAAGATTGCATAGCGCATAGAGCTTGTCGTTGACGGGATATGTGTTATACATTGCTATTTAGTTAAATCTCCTCGCTGGGATGAACAAAAGTAAAATTGTATTTATGATGTTTCCTCCTTTCATTTACATTTATTTATATATTTTTTCTCTTCCTTTCACTTAAATGATTTTGTTTACTTTATCTCTTTCTTTTACTTACACATATTTGTTAATTTTGTCTCCTCCTTTCATGAACATTTATTTATTTATTTATTTTTTCTCTTCCTTTCACTTACCTTTATTTATATATTTATTTTATCTTTTGCTTTCACATACATGTATTTATTTATTTATTTATTTATCTATTTATTTAC
>NW_004797282.1:2591544-2597438 GCF_000002075.1 Aplysia californica | reverse complement strand
CTCACTCTCTTTCTTTCTCACGCTCATACACATTCACTTAAAATCACAAACATAAAATCACCTCAATAAACCCCATTTAAATCCCCACCCTCCCTCAACCCAAAATTCCCAATAACCATAATAATCCCATTCTAACATACTACATGTTCACTATAACGCAACACAACACCACATCCTCTACGACACGACACACAACACACAGCACACCCAGTACCTCACAACACACAACACATCCACTACTCACAATACACAACACACGACACACCCACTTATTTACAACGCACAACACACCCGCTACCTCACAAGACACAACACATCCACTACGTCACAACACAAAACACACAGCACATCAACTACGTCACAACACACAGCACATCAACTACGTCACAACACACAACACACTCATTACCTCACAACACACAACACATGACACACAACACACCCACTACGACACGACACAACACACAGCACATCCACTATCTCACAACACACAACACACCCCGTACCTCACAACACACAACACACCTACTACCTCACAACACACAACACACAACACACAACACACAACACACCCACTACCTCAAAACACACAACACACACAGTACCTCAAAACACACAACACACAACACACAACACACCCACTACCTCAAAACACTCAACACACCTACTACCTCACAACACACAACACACAACACACCCCGTACCTCACAACACACAATACACACACTACCTCAAAACACACAACACATGACACTCACGTGGTATTGAGAACTTCTGGGGTCATCCTGCGAGTAAGTCTGACAGCGGTTAAGCACGTTCTGGGAAAAAAAAGAACCCGATACCAAAGTCAGAATAATCCGATAGATGAAAGAAAAGCAAATGCAAATAGAAACACATTAGAAAAACAACAACAACAACAACAACAACAACAACAACAACAACAACAACAACAACAACAACAACAACAACAACAACAACAACAATAACTATGAGGCATCGTGGTGGAATCAGGCTCTCGTCAATTTTTGGGCATGCAGAGTTATTGGTATCATCTTAAGCTTGTTCACTTGTCTTTATATAGATGAAAAAGAATATCCATTTATCTTGAATACAAGTCGAGATATTTGCTAAAGAAGGATGAGGAGGGTCACCTGTTTTCAGAGGTAAAATTAGTGAGAAAATGGTGGCTAAAGATCAGTTATTTACTTAGCTTATGAGTCCGTGGTAACAGATAATTAACATTTTTGTGTGCTTTTAATCAGCGTTTTCCAGAAAAATTCACACAGAAATGAGTTCTTTAATGGGCATGAAAGGTGTTGAGCCAAAAAACAAAAGTTTCTTCACTTTGATTATTTTGACGAGTGCCTGATTTCACCACGATGCCTCATAAATAAATAAAACCCAAAAAGCACAAAAACCCAAACAAAAAAACACAAAAAAAACAAACAACACAATCCAAATAAATAAACAAGTTTGAGCTCAAGGGATCTGGCAAAAGTACAAGAATACTGACATTCTAAAATGAACCCGAAAATGTTGCGGAGTACTACTGGGTTTGCATACGGTAATACTGCGTTTGAACGCACATAAAGCTCACTTTCTTAAAGGAATATTCGGTACATTTATGTATTCTAATATCTGTTACTATATAATATGTCTTTTTTTTTCAACATCACAATATATGAGAATCGAACAAAGGTATGCATAGAAACATAGAGCATGAAATCTTGTTGTTGTTGTTGTTGTTGTTGTTGTTCGTCTTCTTCTTCTTCTTCTTCTTCTTCTTCTTCTTCTTCTTCTTCTTCTTCTTCCTGTGGGTGGTTGGCGGGTGCTCTGGTGTGGTTTACTTTTTCTTTTCTATCAAACATCTATAGTCGTTGTCTCCCCTCCTTCTTTATTGTGTTTGTTACTCTCTTGTAACACCTCGAATCTGCGGCGCTATTGTGACCTTATTGTGTTGCAAGTGCTGTTAAACACTTACTAAAACTAAAACTTCTTCTTTTTCTTCTTCTTAACATTTTCATCATCCACATCATCATCAAATTTCAGGTAGGTACTCACCAGGCAGACATCAGGCAGATGTTGTATGAGTCCGAGGACGAAACAGCCGTAGATGTTGGAGTGTAGGGTAAGCACCTCCTCCCATCTGTGGACGCAGTGGCGGTCAAGGTAGTTACTTCTTGACGCATTGCTCACACGGCATAAACAATTAATACAATAGCGCAGATGAATATTTAATAAGAGTGCGGAATTTTCCGACCTTGTTTGTCAGTTCTAATCCGAACTAAGCTGGATACATCATCTCAACAGAAAGGCAGAGATACCCGATAAAGTGATATCCCAACACAGGAATCGTCGCCATGTCTTCATAAAATGTAACCACTACATCACAGACTCTGGACGGGCTTCTGTGACATGGTAAATGGTATGGGTTTAATGCCCCTATCAACACTACTAGGTTATTAAAGAGGCGGGGCCTCCTAGTCCGTCTCCGAAAGGACTGAGCCAAGTGGGAAATTCGTGTAAAGTGCTTTTCCCAAGGACACAACGTCGGACCGAGCTGAGGCTCGAACCCCCGAACCCGCAATCTCTTGATTACAAATCCGGTATCCTAACCACTAGGCTACCGACACCACTCGGGCTTCTGTGGTGTAGCGGTTAGGCACTTCGCTGTCGCATGGAAAAGATGCAAATTCTATTCCCGTGTGTGGTGAATTTTTATCAAGCTACTCTGTCTTTCTGGTGGTACATTGTATCCCTCTCATCCCGGGTTGGCCATGAGATCGCAGCAGCCTGCTTCTTAAATGATCAAACCAATTTTGTTTTGAGAGCAAAATTTCTACAATTCAATTTTTGTACAGACTCTTGTAAGATGTTCATATTATATATAAACTGTAAAGCGTATAGAGCTTGCTGTTGAGCACAGAAACGCGCAATACAAATAATGTTCTATAAAGATCTTATTGGCGTATGTTACATCATGTTCTTTCAAACAAAATTTCTTTCCTTGCGTAGCAGAAACATGCGTAGCAGAAACATACCTGTCATGGTTGACAACCGCGACCGCCACCTCTCTGTGCTTGTTCTGGATGACGTAATCATAAAATGCGATCCCTTCGTGGTTCTTCAGCAGCTTGGCGCCCATTGTGAGGAGAAGCGACACCGCAGACGTCTGGCCGTTCTTGGCGGCTACGTGCAGGGGCGTGTCCTGTGTGGAGAAGGAACAGTTTATAGTGCTGTCCAAAGTTAGTGGTGCAACTTATCCCCAAATATCTTTTTAACGGGTAAATCAATGTCACCCATACTTTGCACAGTAGTTTGTCTCAATTTGTATTAACTTAATCATGCTTTTCCACGACAGTTGAGGCTAGATTAAAAAAGCTTTTCTTCATTAATGTATATAAATTCAAATCTTCTTCACGCGGAAAATAGAATTGTTCACAGCACTTCCCGCTTCGCACACACATTTTGTTATACGCATATTATGGGTTACGTCACAGCTCACCAATGGTACCTTTCAGTGGCTAAACTAGTTACAAGAATAAATAAATAAATTTTATAGTGAACACATTTTTTGCACTAAAAGTTCTCAAAACATGCGTTAAATAAAGATAATATCGCGAATAGAAAAGAATGACGGACTTGCTTTTTAAAGCGACATTGTCCTATAGCGCGGTCAAAAATTCGTGGTGCAATTTATCCTCACATATCTTTATAACGGGTAAATCAATGTCACCCATGCTTTGCACAGCAGTTTGTCTCAGTGTGTCTTAACTTAACCATGCTTTTCCACAGCAGCTGAGGCTAGAATACGAACTTTTCTTAATACATTTGTGAGACAGCGTGGTGGAATCAGGCTCTCGTCAAAATATTCAAAGTGAAGAAACTTGCATTTTTGCTCAGGTTTGTGAATTTTTATCAATTTTTTTTTTTGCTCAACACCTTTCATGCCCATTAAAGAACTCATTTCTGTTTGGATTTTTCTGAAAAACACCAATTAGAGGCACAAAGAATGTAAATGTTCAGTTACCACGGACTCTTAAGCTAAGGAAATAACTAATCTTTGGCGGCCTTTTTCTCACTAATTTTATCTGTGAAAACAGGTGATCCCCACCTCCTTCATTTACAAATATCTTAACTTGTATTCAAGATAAATGTATATTTTTTTCATCCAAATAAAGACAAAGGAACGAGCTTTAAGATGAAACCAATAACTCTACATGCCAAAAAATTGACGAGAGCCTGATTCCACCACGCTGCCTCACATTTATATAAAATACTACAAATCTCCTTCACGCGGAAAATGGAATTGTTCACAGCACTTCCCCCTTCTCACACACATTTTGTTATACGCAAATGGGTTACGACACAGCTCACCAATTAATACTTTTTAGTGACAAAACTAGTTACAAGAAATTAATTTTTATAGTGAACACTTTTTTGCTCTAAAAGTTCTCAAAACATGCGTTCAGTAAAGATATTCCTCGAGAATAGAAAAGAATGACGGACTTTTAAAAGGAATATCGTCCTAGCTGTAAACCTTTTAAAAATCAATAGAAACCACCCATTGGGATTTTTTAATAAGTATTTATTAAAGAATTTTCTAGAACAAAATATTTATCTGTCAAAACTAATTGATACAAGTCACTGAGCAAAAGCTGGAGAGTTTATGTTCGACAGTTCAGGAGATATTTAACAATAAATTGCGCCACGAATTTTTGACCGCACTGTAGTGTGGAGGGGGAGGGGGAGGAGGAGAATATGTTTACTCACCCCGTCCACGTTGGCGACATCCCGGAGGTTGGAGTGCACGCTCAGCAACACCTTCATGGAGTGAGTCCAGCCCTGCTCCGCGGCATGGTGCAGTGCCGAGTTGTCCTCGTTATCTCTGGAAAAACCCACACCAAGCGATGAATCAATCAAATCTATACGTCAATTCCCAGAAAAACGTAATATGCCCAAAACAATTTTTACAAGGCAGAAAAAAAAAAAAAAAATAACGTGTTGTGTGAGTTTCAACTTTAACCAAAATGTGGTCTGTCTGAATATTTTATGTCCGTATTCATTGACCGATGTAACCGTTGTCTGATTTGCTGAGGTATATAGTAATTGAATAAAAAAAAATTTGTCCTTACAATATCAACATGTAACTAGGTCCCAACGTATATTTTCAAAAGCACAAAAACTTCTTTTATTTTAATTGTACCAAGGTTGAAAGACACGCAATAAAAAGGCCTTTCTCCCCTGTATAAAAACGCTAGTTGACCTAATTACGCATAATATACGTTTTTTTGTCATAAGACTGCAGAATAAAACAGTTCTTCTTCTTACGCATAGTAGTAGAGCTAGGGGTAAATGAAGACATGGACGGACAACATTAAGACATGGACTGGCGTGGCTACGGCAGAATGTGAAACGGCAGCTGGTGACTGTGAGGGCTGGAGGGTCATTACACGTCAACCTCTGAGTCAGAGATGGCACTCCAAGGTATTCAGGGTATTTCTACGCAGTGACCAGCGTGCATTATAAACAGTTCGATAGTACTGTGAGTTATCTTTTGTGGCTTCTCTTATCATCAAAACCAGGAGGTTTTTGTGTATTAATATATTTTTGAAAAATATAAAACGAAACTAGAGAATAACAAAGCTATAAAAAATCCCAACAACCCAGAAAATATAAAAAGCCAAAAACTAAACAAAATACCACCATCACAACACCAATACCACCACCACCACCAACAGCAACATCAACAATAACGACAACAACAACAATAACAACAGCAACAACAACAACAATTACAACGACGACGACGACAAGAAGAAGAAGAGGAAGAGGAAGAGGAAGAGGAAGAGGAGGAGGAGGAGGAGGAGGTGGAGGAGGAGGAGAAGGAGGAG
>NW_004797282.1:2586490-2588924 GCF_000002075.1 Aplysia californica | reverse complement strand
ACACACACACACACACACACACACACACACACACGCACACACACAATACCACCATACTCACATGCTCCAGTAAATGCTGCATGACGTGTGTGTGGTTGAACAGCGCCGCCCTGTGTAGAGGCGTCATCTTCATGGCGTCCGTGGTGAACACAGCGGCGATAAAATTGTCTCTCTGCATGCTCTCCATTAGCTTGATCATTTCCATGTTGCCTTGTGCGCACGCGAAGTGGAGGGGCGTCGAACCATCGTCCTGGGGGTAGAGTTTTTTTCTTCTAAGTTTTAGTAAGAATTTGACAGTGCTCGCAACACAAATGTTTTATGTTTAGAAACAAAATTTAAAAAAAGTTTAGTCACAGTTTTACGGCATGTGCAACACAAACAGGTCATGTAGACTCTAAGGGAGGGAGATTAGACGTGTCACTAGAGAGTGACTTACGTACAACAGAAAGAGAAATAATATGGACAACATATGTTTGATAGAAAAGGAGGAGGAAACCCTACCACGACAACAGTCAAATACCCATATGGGGATTGTAGAAATAGTGACAGTATGGAAAGTAAGAGAGATACATGTATATCGAATATTAATGATAATAAATGACATTTATATAGCGCTCAACCCCGAATAAAGTACACAGGCTCTGAGCGCTTTACAATACAGTACAACATACAATAGTAACATAAAACGTTGTGTTCTGACTAAAGAAAATTATTCCAAATGTTCATCTTATTAATTTAAAAGCAGAAACGACTTCAGCTGATATTTGAATGGCTCAAAAGATTTGATCTCTCTTAAAGTACTTGGTAAAGCATTCCAGATCTTGGGGCTTTGATTTTCAAATGCCCTTCCACCCATTGTTTTGAGTTTCATAGATGGTAAAATAAATTTATTTTTGTCAGCTGATGACCTTAAACTGCGAGATGGAATGTACAGTCTCAAAAGATTTGATAACTATGATGGTGCATTATCATTCAAACATTTGTGACATAGGGTGGCCAACTTGTACACAATCCTTTTCTCAACAGGAAGCCAATGCAAAGTTCGTAAAAGAGATTTAGCAGAGTCTCGTTTTCTTTTCCGTAAAGCTAAGCGTGCAGTATATTAATACTCATAATATTTTAACAAGTAATACTATTATGGACTCTTGCTGTGAAAGTTGGTTTGCAATGACATAGTATATTATAATGATGACAATAAGATTCAATTATCATGTAAATCAATGTACTCGTAAAAACCGAAAAAAAGAGGCGAGACCACCGTATTTAACGTCCATGTCTGATGTGTGTAAATTCTCTTTCCCAAGAATACAACGTTGGACCGAGCTGAGCTTCGAACTCAAAAACCGACGATTTTACGATTACGGGTCCGACAGCCTAACCAATAGACTTATACCGACTCCACAAACCAGTGATAGAACAACATTTTTCCTATATTGTCCACAAAGGGTTTGACTAATAGGCACATCCTTGAACTAGTGACAACCCAAGAAGTTCAGAATGTTTCAGAATACTCTCAGGTCTGCTAAGGTGATAATACAGATTGTAAAGCACATTATTATTATGGTAACTTTTAAGGACAAGCGGGCTAACCCATATTTCGGGGGTTTCCAGAAATCTTGACCTACACCAAAAATGAGCATTGCCCTACCTATAGGAGAAGTTTGGTTTCATTGGTGTGTATATTTGTTTGGTTATAGAGAAAACTCTCCTTGCCTTTTAAAGAAAGTGAACAAGGGGCAAACACTTTACCTTCGATTTTCTCAAAACTGCATTTGTCGAGATAGCCCTCATGTGCTTAAAAGCGACCATAATGTAACCTGCTGATGAGTTGGAATACAAAATTAATGCTATCTACTATATTATACATATATTGTTACAGTAAATAGAAAAAATCCCTAATCAATTGTCTGGGGACACTGGGTCCATGGTCCCTTCCTTACCTGTTGAGCCTTCACCGACGCCCCGGCCTTCAAGCACACAGTGACAGCCTGAGGGAGAGATTAAGTAGATGACTTTGTTACAGTTGTTTTTCTGTATTGGTTTAACGCCCAGCTAGAAACACGTTACGTCATAACGTAGGCTGAGCAATTGCTTCAGATCTTGACGGTCGGAGAACTTATGGGTTCAGATGGAGGAAGTGAAGGAGAAAGAAATGAAAGAATGACGAAAGCTAGATTCTATATAAGAAGAAAAATAAGAAATCAGATTACACTGGATTGCGGTTTCTGATATACAGCCAATGAGATCAGTTCTGATAGTGAAAGTGTTTCCCCACTTTGAGCATTTGCAACCTTCATTTCCACTTATGGATAGATATGCGAAGCTCGCGAGCTGCTCTTTTGGCTTCATTATTTCTACAAATGACAACTAACGATAATAATAATAATAACAACGATAACAATAACAACAACAACAATAGTAAAAATAATAATAA
>NW_004797282.1:2585277-2586390 GCF_000002075.1 Aplysia californica | reverse complement strand
TAAAAATTATCACAAAGAGTTACGTGGTCATACATGTGTTTTCGAAGTTCGGAAGCTACCTTTTGATTTTTCAGGTTTTATGGTTTTTCCTGTAAATCAAAGCTCTCAGATATTTTTACGCTGCCATTAGCCATTTCATATTTTACTGGGGACTACTTCCGTTTCGGTTTGTTCTACGTCGTGTGCGTGAAGCAGCTGCTTCTACTATTTCCAGTTCTGGAATCAAGATATCCAACTCTGTTTGGATGTGTGGTTCGCAGTGTCGATGGATACTTCAGGCCAGACTTTATTATATTGACTTTTTCTAGATACATTTGGTGTAGTCATGTCCCCAACAGGTTGAGTTCGTTTAAACCCACAAAATGTTTATGTCGTTTTATTGACGTTTTCAAAGGATCTGGCGCGTATTTGGTGCCTATTGAAAAAAAATAGAGCAAGACTCTTGATCTACATCTCTATATATCCTAGATGTAGGCCTATTTTACACAGAATAATTCAAGACCGAATTGGAGTAGTTAGCAAGAACAGAAGTGCGGTTTGTGCTTTGTCATGTGTGTGCCACAGAATTCTACTTCGTGTTTACAAAACTACTTCTACTGTTTCCAGATCTAGAATCTCGATATTTAACTCTGTTTAGATGTGTGTTTTGCAGTGTCGATGGATACTTCAGGTCAGACTTCATTGTATTGACTTTTTTTCTAGATATATTTGGTGTAGTGATGTCCCCAACTCGTTGATCACTCCGTTATATTGACGTTTTCAAAATTTGGAGAGTACTTTCTGAGTAGCGTTTTATAGAGCAAGGCCCAAGATCTAGATTTCTATATCCTAGATGTACATGTATTTGGAGCACAGAATTCAAGACTGATTTGGATTAGAATCTAGTTAGCAAGAAGATGTCAATCTAGATCGAGATCTGTTCGGAGTAAAGATGAACATGGAATATGAGTTTATAAAGTAGTAAAATACCCCCCTGAACATAGAGTTTGTTTAACCCTACGAAACAGAGATAAAAGCTAGATGGAACGGAGAAAGGCGACTATCAATCAAAATTTTCGTTTTAATAGTCAGAATCTGGAGGAAGACCTATATCACCGTTCGTAATAATAATAA
>NW_004797282.1:2582931-2584410 GCF_000002075.1 Aplysia californica | reverse complement strand
TTTGCGCCTTTCTCCTCCTCCTCTATCTCTAATATCGCCTTCTCTCTCTCTTTATCTCTCCTTCCACTTCTCTCTACACCTACACCTACACCTGTCTTTCTTCCTCCCTCTCTCATCCTCTATCCGTCCATCCTCAACCACTTCCATTGTCCTCTATCTCCTTCGATTCCCCTCTCCACACTAACGGCCCGTGCACACTTAGAAAATTTCCATCCCTTGCACAGCTGCGAAGTATGACGTCACTAAGCAGTGAAGAGAGACGAGCGGGCGAAAGATGCCTCATTTGCATAATCGCAGCTGTAAGACCAGTGGAAACTTTGGTTGTGTGCGCTCATAAAAATGGAGGAAACCGACATTTTTCCGCCAGTAGTGCAATTTTCATCGTATTTTTTTTGGTTTTATGAGTTGGGCTCCATACCTATATAAATTAAAGACACACTCCTACGTGAATTTTACTGGAAAACCCCCCGTTGATCAAAAGCACCAAAAAAAGTAAATTTGCAGTTTCCAAAGACACTCAAGCTTTGGAAGTGGAATTTACCTAAATTTGTCAACCAATTTTTTTCCTTGCTAATGTTACTTCTTACACCACCCCCACCCACAACCTCGCCTCTTTCAATCGCAAATATCTCGACATTTATTCAAAATATATGAGTATTTTTTCATCAAAAGCAAAGAAAATGAGCAAGCTTTTAACATTTTGCAGTCAATTGGCACAATAATGCGCCGGTGAAAATTATCCCTTTCGGTCAACTTGCGCATTTCTGCGCCAGGCCTGAGAAGTCCGTTGCAGTCCCTCTCCTGGCTCGGTGACCAGATGGGGTATTGTACTGCTGGCTGTGTGACTGCAAAGTGTTAAAGATGACACCAATGACTCCATATGCTAAAAAAACTGATAAGGACCTCACTCCGCCGTGACGTGACACGTATTGTGGTATAATTGTTGACACAAAGATAACGAACGAATGGATACGAAAAAAAAAGAAGAAAAAAGAGGGAACACAGACAAGAGAAATGTTCTACTTTGTCATCATCGACATTCAGCATGAAGATGACATGCAAAAGCGCCACAGACACATTTTCTAAAAGATGTAAGCGTTTTAACGACCCCATCAAAACAATAATTTAAATCAGCCAGGAAGGCGGTTTCGACCCTCATGTCAGGGCCAAATACCCAGGCTGAGATGAAAACATCACCCCTGCTGCTAGAACGAGCTGATAAAAATCCCCCCCTCCGCCCCCTCCCCCAAGGCGGTAATCAGACCCGGGTGGTCTGTATATGTGATGGCCAAGTGCCCAATTACTACACCACACGCGACGACACCAGATAAATAAAGACAATAAATATATAGACCGGTCGATAAATGGATAGATGTAGACATGGAGAGAGACATTCTAATGGGTAAAAAGAAAGACAGACATACAGAGAGAGAGAGAGAGAGAGAGAGAGAGAGAGAGAGAGAGAGAGAGAGAGAGAGA
>NW_004797282.1:2581064-2582195 GCF_000002075.1 Aplysia californica | reverse complement strand
GTGTAACCTTTGGTCAGCGCTGGGAGAAAATAAATGGTAGAATAAATGAATTTTTGGCTGGCTATTCAGTGGTACTATGTCCACCCCCCCCCCCAAAAAAAAATGTGTTGCAGTTCTTTATAAAAAACAGCTCCTCCATTCCCTTATCTTCCCTTCCTTCCTGTCTCCTTCTCCCCTTCCACCATTCCCTTCCCTATTCCCTACCTCTTCGTCCCTTTCACCTCCCCCCTTTCCTTCTCTTCAATCCCCATCCTCCCTATCTTCCCTCTTCCACCCTGCTTTCGCCCTTTCCCCTTCCTCCCTCCCCCCAAACCAATCCACCTCGCCCTCCCTCTTTCCCCCCAAACTCTACAACCCCCCCTTCCCACCTCCCCTCCCTCCCCTATACCATACTACCTCCTCATAACACTCTCCTCACCTCCTCCCCCCTTTCCTCCCTCCCCCATACCCTCCTACCTCCCCATAACACTCCAACTTTCCTTCCCCCACCCCTCCTACCTACCCATAACACTCCTATCTCCCCTCAACACTCCCACCTCCCACCCCTAATCTCCCCCTCCACCCACCCCCTTTCTCTTCATACCTTGCTCTATGATCGCCTCCATGGCGTCTGCAGCAGCACATTTTGCCGCCAGATGTATCGGATAGTAGCCGTAGTCACACTTGGCACACGGCTTGGCGCCTTTCTGCATCTACACGAAACAACACAATATTTCACATTCAGAATAGTATTGTCCCCATATTAATTCATTTTACGCACCCATACAGACCATACATTAACTTAATTTAAATTAATATGATTTAATTTAATATAATTTCAGTTAAAATAATTCAATTTAATTCAAGTTTATAGAAGTTAAGTTAAGGTAAGGTAAGTAAAGTAAAGTAATTTAATTTCATTAATTGAATTTAGCTAAACTTTTATATTGATCTAGTGGTAATTCCACTCAACATTATCTTATTCTATATACCATGAGTCGGAGGATTTCTCCGTGGTCTTTAGAGGCGGCGTAGTGCAGGGCGGTCATCCCGCTCTCTCCGCGGCTGTCCGGGTCCACCTGGTTGTCCAGCAGCGCCTGGGGGAAGTGGAAGAGTTCATTGTTCGCTTTTAGAGAGAGAGAGAGAGAGAGA
>NW_004797282.1:2578861-2579493 GCF_000002075.1 Aplysia californica | reverse complement strand
ATATGATAAATATATATCTATCAAACCTTGACCACATCCACGTCCCCTAGGTCCGCAGCCAGGTGGATGGCCATCATGTGATGACTATTCACGACGTCAACGTCCGCACCATGTTTGATGAGCAGGTTGCAGATGTCCGGGGAGGCGGCCTCTACTGCCAGGTGTAGGGCGGTGTTGCCCTGGTTGTCCACCGCGTCCACGTCTGGGCGGATACAGCAGTTATATTTTTGTATCTGTATCTGTATCTGTGTCTGTGTCTGTTCCTATACCGTTACCTATATCTGCATGTATATCTGTCTCTATATCAATATCTATATCTAATTTGTATCTGTATCTGTATCTGTGTCGATTCCTATACCTTTACCTATATCTGCATGTATATCTGTCTCTATATGAATATATATCTATATCTAATTTGTATCTGTATCTGTATCTGTGTCGATTCCTATACCTTTACCTATATCTGCATGTATATCTATCTCTATATCAATATCTATATTTGTATCTGTATCTGTAATTGTATCTGTGTCTGTATCTATATCTGTACCGGTATCTGTCTGTCTGCCTGCCTGCCTGCCTGTCTGTCTGTCTGTCTGTCTGTCTGTCTGTCTGTCTGTCTGTCTGTCTGTCTG
>NW_004797282.1:2567945-2577003 GCF_000002075.1 Aplysia californica | reverse complement strand
GCTGGATCGGGTCGATCGCCCGACTCGATCGCCTGAAACTGAAAACAAACACGTTTGTTTTTGAGGCGATCGAGTCGGGCGATCGGCCCGATCGGCCGATCCAGTCCGTAGTGGACACCCCGTATTAAATCAAACACGATGTCTACTCTCGGTGCGTATACATGCTCAAAACAATTAGAAAAGGGAGCAAAATAAGATTTTCTGCTATTCCTCTCACGATTACGTCTCTGTCTTGTCGTGAAAAGAAAAACCACCTGGGCCAAATACAGCCGTTGCAATTGAAAAATTTGTATCTAATAAAAAGACACTCCTCTAAAACAAAACAAAACAAAACACACAAACAAACAAACAATTACAAACGAAAAAACAACAACAACAAACAAAAAAGAAAACGAAACCTTGGTACCAGACAAAATTCTGTTTCATTACAAATTAAAAATAAACCCTCTATTCTTTATAAGATCAGTTTGAGTTTTGCAATCACAGTAACGTTTGTACATCATTCGATACCAAAATATCGATGTCAAACTAAGATACAAAGCCGTGGAAATTTTCACTTAACTCAAACAGATTCGCATTTACACGATTTTTTCATACAAAAGACAGAACAATATAGAAGCGTGTTGTTGGAGTGCACATGGCAAACAGCAATAGGCTAATGTCCCACAGAAAAACAAAACAACAACTATTGACGTTGCTGAGTCCAGGGTTGCAGGCTACAATATGGGGTATACCCACACACGTCTGGGAGCTACAAACTACGCAGTCTCAAGTTTCTGATCAAGGCCAGCTTCGAATACGTAGAGAGGGTTTTTCTCGCTTTTCATCTTTCGGTCGTAATACAGCCCCCTGGCAGTTTTACCGGCAACGAGGGAATGGTATCGATTACATTACAAGGACAGTGATAATAACAATCACAATCTCTATTCATCTTACAAGAAAAACAGTGTCTTGGTTATATTCAAAGGCAGCTGTGCTGTTACAAAGTTTACGTGCACTTACAAATACATAATGAGCGAAGACATACATCTTGATTTTACGTGCTGCAACACCGCGCTCAATAAAGATAAATATTACAAGATCAGAGCTTTATTTCTTCTGGCGAGTAAAAAAAGAACAGGATAGGACCCACGGCACGGAGATAAATCTCTTGGATATTGTAAAAAATTCGAAAACTCTTCCACATTTCAATAAACCGGCGAATTTATTGTAAGCAATCTTCGCAATTACTCGCATGAGATGTGCGTTCGATTCCCAAGTGGGTAAGTATATTATTTTATCGAACATATCTGTGTGTTCGCTGGGACGTTGTACCTTACGCAGTTCAAATTTGGCGCTAGCACGCAGGACTGACTTAGCTTGTCTTTAAATGATCTGAACTGTGTCAGTGCACGTGTAAAAGATGTACTTTTGAGTTTTAGTCCAAATTTTACGGCACTCGCAAGCAGTTCATATAAGTGTTGAAAATTAGAGGTGTTACAAGAGAGTAACGTACAGAGAAAAGAAGGAGGAGAGATAAGGACGATAAATGTTGGATAGAAAGGAAGGCGCAAACCATACAAGCGCGCCTTCCAACCACCACTAAAGTTGTACAACTGTTGCAATTAGCACAAAAGTCAATGGGAGTGCGACAGTTCCAACCACAGAAGTGGTAGACTAACTGGACGTTACAAAAACACAATCAGGGGTTAGGCGATCATCCGGAGATAGACCAAGAGTGGAGCCAGTGGCCAGCGACAGATAAAGTAAGATATACTAAGATAAGATAACACTTTATTGTCCCAGTGGAAATCTTATACTTGGCTGTTCAGGAATGGTAACAATACACGCATGTATACGAGGTTGACTGCTCTTTTCCTTGTGTACCTCACGGTACGAAGAGAGAGAGAGAGATAGAGAGAGATAGATAGATAGATAGAGAGAGAGAGAGAGAGAGAGAGAGAGAGAGAGAGAGAGAGAGACTTAGTTTAGTCCACAAATTACGCTTATCATGATGGAATGCCAGATCTGAGAAACGGACATCGGCGATCACGGTTTGCCTCTCATTCTCTGCTCATGCGCTCTCTGAAAAGCATTACTATCCTGGTCTCTCCCAGCCACCTATCTGTTCAAGTTCTGTAAGTAAATCATTCTCGGTCTTCTCCTGCCCCTTTTGTCAATGTTTTTTTTCCAGTAAGAGCAAGACTTATAAAAAGAGGTTCGGTATCAATATTGGCATCTATAAAGAAAACGCAATTGTTGACACCCCTTCTTTCCTATCAGATGTCTATCTTCCTCATACAACTCCCCCTTCTTTTCTTTGTATGTTACTGTCTAGTACTAGTAGCACTTTTCATAACGGACAATGAATATGTTTTAATTATTGTGTTGAAAGTGCTGTGAAACTTCCACTAAACATATAATTCATGTATAATCCTCACTGATGTCTTGATATTTGAGATGATACAGGCTACAATGTATCCATTATAACAACAGATAAAACTGTGTTCTTCCTTATTAAATGCAACGATTCCACAAAGTGGAGCTCCTCAACAATTGGGATAAATCCTTGTCTTTACTAAGGTACGGTAGTTTTATGAGGTTTTAAGAGGATGGAAAAAAGAACGAACGAACAAACAGAACGTAACAAAGAGAGAAAACAAAAGAAAAATACCGGAACTAAAACATTGCAATCGAAGAAAAACTTGCTGAAAAGAGAACATGCAAGGCATTGTTCTATTCTGTCACGTCGTACTGGCAATCCAACCGAAGGCCTTTTGATTGACTGAAAAAAGAGAAAGAAACCCTCACACGTTTGACGCTCAAGTCTAAGAACGTAACCATTACTTACACCACACACGCCCGTAAGGCATTTCTTCACTGACTTGTGAACGGAGCAGGGTTTTTTTAATCCTAACAGTAAGAGACTTCATTATAATGCTAAATTTTCCCAGTTACCTTAAACAAGCACTCAGTCCTTAGACTTGTGTTGACCATGTCCGTCATGTCCACCTGACTTATCCCCACGTCTTTGATAGCGGTTCTGGCCGACCTCAGAGGTCTGGGGGGTTCTGGGCGTATCTCACATCCCGTCACATTTACGTCTTGTCGTGATGTAGAATCCACTCCAGTAATCCAGTCTTTGAGAGAACCTCGCATCCCCCCTATCAGCTTCTCTCTCAGTGAGTCTGTCATGGTCATACTATTATTATCTTCCTAGCACGCCAAAACGCTGAGACAAAATATAAGTGTCTCCGTGTTTTCGACGACTGTTCTGTTTTGAGTGTGCTCAAGACGTTTCTGGGACCTCAATATGTAAATAACCAAGGATCGTTCAAACAGTTTCACTTTATGAACTTTGACCTATAACGAGAGAGTGGAAGTAGTGGCCTTTAACTATATCATAACACACAGCTGTTTTTTTTTCTTGTACGAAGAGCACGCATAATATACTTTTAAACTTTCTTCCATACGAGAACAGTTTTACAACTTCAAGTCTGAAAAAGGAGCCAGAAAAATAAATGTAACTCGAAATTCAACTTTGTAAAATCAAGGCTAAGAAAGACCGAACCTCACACGACGAGCGATACCCACAACTCAACTGACAACACACAACAATGTTTCCAGAGGCACCATGTCAGCGCATACATTAACGAGAGCGAGCGATTATCCACATAATGATCAGTCCGACATCGAAATTGCCACACTACTGAAATATAAACGTAGATCTACATAAAATATGCATTTAATAAAATGAAACGTCACGCACTCCCAGTCTATCTCCGCAGTGGGGAGCCACTTCAATCGTCAGGAAATGTAGCCCAATGTTTTCACGAGGTTCCTTTTTAGCGTCACACGTTGGCAAACACAGCTCTAACGCCGTACTCACTGTCACATTAAGGGACAGGACCCCCCCCCCCACTCACACACACCTGACACACTTCAAATGGCCCAGTAATTTACTTTGGAAAAAATGAGGAAAACGTTCAAATGTAATCAAACACAGTTTCTGCCTCACAGATTAGGGAATCGCGAACCCAGAAAAATCAGAGTAGCTCCCTCAGTCAGAGGGAATTTTGGTTTAGCATTTCAAACACGGTGAACGTGATTTGTCCAAAGCATAACCCCTTATCCAGGTTACATATGGAATTTTAAAAGGTTTGGTGCACAAATGAATCTTCCATGACTTTAACAGGTCAATAGAGGCTGTCGCGTGCTCGCCACTCTTTAAAGATTGCGACAGACGTGGAAATGACGATAGACAGAGGACCCATAACTTGGACTTCCGGGCAGCGTTTCTTCTTTTGTCGTTTTTTTGAAATTCACCCTATTTTACAAACACGAACCCCACAAAGGAAGGCCAGAAAAATCAAAGTGCTAATAAAGAAGACACCCCCTCCCCCCGACTCTTCACCTTCTTTGTTCTATAGGAGCTACCTAGGTTTGTTTCGTATACATTATGATTCCCTGCACGACTGATTGTTCGAAACAAATATCCTATCTATCTAGGGAAATTGCCAAAATGACAATTGTCACTTTAGTCAGAGACCGATTGGAATACATTATCACAATGGTTTTGCCTAAAAATGAAAGAAAAGAGCATTATAATCAGTCAAGCCTTCTCCGACGAACAGCAGTATTAGACAATCACCTGTACAAAAGGCCACTTCCCATTTCTTCAGAACTTCTAAGCAATATATCACACTCTTTCTCAGTTTTAAGGTGACAAATCCTTCATTTAACACTTCGATGTGGCCCCCGCTCCATATTCTCTCAAGCGTCCGACCCAATTAAAAAAAAAAAAGATTTGGTTACCCCAAGCTTGGGTTACCCTTGTCTTCATTTGGTCAGTTTGTTCCTATCTTAATATCCCCTCTACCTCTTCTCGCCCCCCAACCCCCAACCACCCCTTTTTGTTCCCCACCTCCTCTCAGCCATACGTTGGTATATTTGTTTTTAAGTAATCGTTGAGTAGTGAACTGTCTTTTATTTGACTTAGCTGGACCAGTACAGACTTTCTACCACAACAAATAGATGAAAGCTCATTCTGTCTATTTCTGTATTCTGTGAGGGCGCGCCCTTCAGTCTTCGTCTCGACATCTCTGCTTACACACACATGTATACCCCTGCTCCCCCCCCCCCCGAAACAGAGAGACACACACACACACACACACACACACACACACACACACACACACACACACACACACACACACACACACACACACAAACACACACAAACACACACGCACGCACACTCAAACACACCGTTTGAAGTGTCAGAAAAGGCCACCTAAGGGTGGGATGTGGAGTAGTGTACAAAAGACACGTTTCACTCCTCAAGCTATTCCCAGGTGCTCTAGGGTTTTATCGTCGCTTAGTAGATATCGTAGAGTACGCGTATTACATGTATGACTATTCTGCTTTGAATCATTGTTGTTGTTGTAGTTGTTGTTGTTGTTGTTGTTGTTGTTGTTGTTGCCGTTTCTACATCTGCTGCTGCTGCTATTGCTGCTACTGCTGCTACTGCTGCTGCAGCTGTTGTTGTTGTGTTGTTGCTGTTGTTGTTACTCTTGTTATTGTCGATGTAGATCATGGTGACACCAACGTTAGCATTTTTGCAATTGTTTTTTATATCTGTGTGTACCAGATAGTATCCAGAGCCCCGGGCAATATTATATTAAGAGAGTCTTATTGCTCACCGTGGGAAAGCTAATAGTGCACTTAGCAGCATCACAAACATTATAATTTCTGGCGTATTAGCGTATTACCCGAGTTGGGAAATAACTTTGCTGGAGTCGATAAATTAGTTGTCCCACTGCAGGCTGTAAGACTGTCTTTATTATTGAAATATCCGTGATTTGATGACGTTGTGTGCACACCTATTAAGACTAAACTTTGCTTTTAATGCGGTCACCGTACATTATCAGCTGAGTTTGTAGGTCTACGAGTGTCGGAATTTCCCAGCATTTCATAAGTTTACAGGCACATTCCTCCTTCCCTCCCTCCCCTGCCAATTCTTTAAACACCTCCATTTCAACGGCACCTTCCTTCCCATCACAACCCTCATCTTACCTTCTGCCTCTATTTCACGGGCACCGTCCTCCCCCCCCCCCCAAATCCCTCTCATACTGGGCCAAATATAATGAATACAAAAAAATCAGAATAAAACCCAGAAAAAACAAATCCTAAAATAAAGTAAAATATTGGTCTACAATTTTCTTTCCAAGTAGACGCCTGTAAACAAAATATCAAACGACGAGCAACATTGTCCAATGAACACGTTGAAAATGTTAAAATATAGGTGATTTTACACCTCCATAGAGCATTCTAGATTAATTAGGAGACAGGGCACGACCCCGATTGTCACGGCTAACTCGTGCTGAGAGGGATACAACGTCCCAGTAGAAAAAAGAAAACCCTAGATACCCGGTACTCGATAATTTCCCAGTGGGAATCGAACTCAGGTCTCCTGGTGCCCCACTGTGAAGCGCCCAACCGCTACACCACAGACACTGGTTTCAAATCTACTGTCAGATCGTCATGTTGCTCATGTCATCTCATCAGTCTGGAGTACTTCGTGATACAAAGCCATTATGACCATTATTACGGCCTCTAGTAACGGGCGAAGTACGTGCGGGTCTGACTCTTCCCAGCACTCTATCGCCTCTCCATCTGACACAGGAGGGCACTATAATTTGTGTCACGACGTGGTGGAATCAGACCCTCGTCAGTTTTTTTTACATACAGAGTTATGGATATCTTGTCTTAAAACTTTTAAATTTATCTTGCTTTTGAGAAAAAAATGTCTATCTATTTTGAATAGAAGTCGAGATATACGTTATTGAAGGAAGTGGGGGTTGTAGGTGTCAGAGGTAAAATTAGTGAGAAAATTGCCTCCACAGTTTGGTATTTTTCGAAAGCTTGAAAGTCCAAGGAAACCGCAAGTTTACTTTTTAAAAATCAAAGCCTTTGATCAACGTCTGTCAATAAGATCCACCCTGAAATGTGTTTTTAAACAGACGTAAAAGGTGTTGAGCCCCCAAAAGTAAAAAAAAAATTGCCCAACGGGCGGGAAAAATATCGTTTTTTTCCATTTAATTATTTTTGCGTGCGCCAGATTTCATCGCGGTGCCACACATTTGAATGTCCACTTCCGGTACTGGGAATTCCTGTCTGCACCCGAGCTAACACAGACGACTATCGGCAAGAGGCAGCAAAAGTGCAGAGTGCCGACAGGCGGTCAAATAATTATCATAGCAGGATGGGCCATGGGAGGGAACCAAACGCTTCTGACAATGATACGCGTTGCTTCGGTCAACAGCTGTAAAGTGATCTTTCTTTGGTTAACTCCCTTTTCTGGGAGTTTGCTTTTGTGTCTCATGTGTCCGCCAGACGCGTCATTTCAGCAGGATATTCATGATATGGAGATGACTACATTTGCACTCACTCTGTTCTTTTGTATTTTTGTTTTTGTTTTTGAAAATATAGGCCCTTTTTCACGTCCCAGTGGACATAATTTAGATAATTCAGAAAGCGAGCTTCCATCCTGGCCTTCAGACTGAGAAGGATGCAACAACCCAGCAGAGAGACCGAGATACTCGATGAAAATTTCTTCCCACTCAGGAATCGAACACGGGTCTCCTACATGCGACAGCGAAGAGTCTAACCGCTACAGCACAGACGCCAGTTAACTCCCCCCCGTCCGTGGTTGTTGCAAGTTAAACATGAACAGGAATTATGATCAGAACTCACGTGACGGGTCAAATAGTACAGACACTCTCCAGGCACTTTATTAATGTCATGCCCTACTGTTTGCTTCTGGAAGGCTGTTTTATTATATCACGCCCCATTATTCTTCGGCCTCCCCAACTGTTATATATAATATGAACGTCTGGCTTCTTCAAACATTTACGAACCCAATCCACATCCAGAAACCTTTTATTTGAGGGCTGTCAGGTGACCACTTTTGTCAAGATTGTACAATAGGACAAATTTACATTCTAATTCATTTGACGATCCATCATCTTCGAGCCGCCCCCCCCTTCCCCTGGCCAACCGCCCACCTCGCACCCCCCCACCCTGTGCGAGCTAATTATGGAATTTTAATAGCTATACATTACTGAAAAGGCTTACAGCATGTTAGGAGTCCACTAATCTTAAAGCTCTCTATAGTGATTTTTTAAAAAGATCTGAATTATAGATCGTGCCGAAGGCAAATATATTTATTTCGTTGAGTAAGCATTTCACGACACTTGCAACACGTATAGCCCATGCAAGTGCCAGAGTATTAAAGGACAAAGGAATGTTTCATAGAAAAGAAGGAGCAAATCACTACACAGCACCCACCAACCAACCACGAATATTTATATTTACATAACATATTACATTATGTATATCACGTGAAAAACACCCAGCGTTCAAAGATTTAGTTTGGAGTAATCACGTGACTAGTTTCTGGAATACCCCACTCCCTCCCCTCTCCCTTGTAACTGGCCTGTCTGCTGAGGTTAAAAAATAGAAGGTTAAAAAAAATGTTGCTGACACAATCCCCAGCAAACGAGGCCCATTTATTGTTGTTTGCTTTTACACAATTTAGGCTATTCAGAGGTGACACAAACGTACTTTGCAAAAGCCCCCCTCCCCCCTCACCCTTTCCCCCCTTCCCCTTTGCACCTAGGTTAGACGGAAGAATAAAAGATAAAAGAAGACAGAATATAAAAAGTAAAAATGAAACACAGCGCTAACTATGGGAGCCAAAGGATGGACAATAAACTAGTCTCCAAAGAAAAATAAACGCATGAGAAGTGAGACGCCTATGAAAAACTTCGAGCATTACCAAAAAAAAAAAAACCAAAAAAGAGACAGGTTAAGAGTCAGAAGCAAGACTGTCAGAGAACAAGTTGGCTCGACTCCCTGCTTGGAGGACATAGGTAAACATCGCATAGAATGGTTTGGACATTTGTCAAGACTAGCATCAGGCAAGATAGCAAGGACAGCAATCAACCAGAGGTCAGATGGTAATATAGAGGAAGAGGCAGGCCCAGGAAAAGATTGATACAGTGGGGAGAGGGTGGGG
>NW_004797282.1:2564182-2566725 GCF_000002075.1 Aplysia californica | reverse complement strand
GAGAGAGAGAGAGAGAGAGAGAGAGAGAGAAAGACGGAACGGTAATGTAGTTGCGCCCTCTGCATTTAGACGTTTGTGCTTACAGATAGATAGATCGATCGATGGATAACCTGTTTCCTATTTTTAATCTGTTTATCATCCTTGCTTTTCGGTAGGTCTAAATATCCATTAGGGTGTTGATAAGATGTTTTTAACGGAAACTAAGACACAAGGAAGCAGTCCCATTCTCCTTGAGAATAAAGCACGACAACCCTCCGATGTTCCGTAGAAGTGAAGCCGTCACTAAGACACCGGTCATGATTGGGAACAGTGGTACACGAAAATTGAGAGAAAAGCAAAAACACTGAGTGCGGTATGCGGAGATTATAGATCTGGGAAGTGGTGTGGCATCGTTGGCAGGGGCCTGAACAGTCTTCGTGGGGGAAAGAGGGCGGTGGTTGGGTGGGGTTGTGGAGGCGGGGGGTAGGAAAAGGGGGGAGGGGTAATTTCAAGCCATGGAACATTGTCATGAAAAATAAAGATCAAATCCAATCGAATCTTCTCTATCAGCCACCTGTAAAACACAATCACCTGTACAGACGGCCACAACCCATTTCCCCTCTTGTGTCTTCTGTACATTATAATGACACTGTGTTAGTCGTGCACCTGTCTAACTCGGCCACGAGTTTTCTTCACGACAATGGTGGTCGTTTTAGACAGCTTCGACTGTATAATACTTTCTTAACGTGCTCTGATCTCGGGAGATGTATGACATGAACCGCTACACCTCAGACATCACCTCCATTGACCTGTTTTCGAGCTCCAAAACACTAGCAGCAGCACTTGTATCCTCCCCGGAGACGTAACTGCCTCCATCCTGGCTTGTCAGATTTATGGTCAAATATTGACAAAACAGCTTCCGGTTCCATGGTTGTATTACTCGGGAATGGTTCCGTTCTTATCGCGCTCGTCTGTCGAGCTCACTCTTTGATTACGCCATTTGTGGTTCAAAGGATGACCTAATGGTTAGGCTCTCAGACTCGCAACCGTATGGTCGTAGGTTCGAATCCTGTCAGGGGCCCGACGTTGTGTCCCTGAGAAAGGCACCTTACACACGAAATTTCCTCACTTCACCGAGGTGGGAATGGACCCACTAAATGATCTACATTGTGTCGGTGGAGGTGTAAAACACCTATATTCAGAACGTCACTACCCAAAGCGAAAAAATAAAAAAAGGGACCCGAGAACGCACTCATTTCCACAAAAGAGCATAAAAAACGATACAATTGGTCACCTGACTACATGACGCGTTAATGACAAACATATCTTAATGGTTAGGCTCATCATTATTAGAATAATCAAACATTCGATTAGTGGTTTCAGAGAAATAATTTCTACTTTAGCACCTTCAGTTAGTTCGCCTGCGCTCTCTGTACTCTGTGATGGAGACCAATATCAAACAATATTATGCCATTTTGGACCGTTTCAAAAGTCAACACTTAAATAACTGGGGGCGGGGGGTGGCGGTGTAAGAGGAGGGAGAGGAAGAGAAGAGGGGGGGAGGTGGAGAAGTACAATAATGGGAATGGGGGAAAAGAGGGGTAGGGGGAGGAAGAAGAAGAAAAGGAGAGGAGGAGGCGAAGGGGGAGGGTGAGAAGGTCAATAATGGAAACGGTGGGAAAGGGGGGGGGGGGAGATTGGAAATGTATTGTTGACGGCTCAGTTTTAGACTGATATGAGATTCAGGGATCTGTTGTGCTCACTTACACTAATGGCCCAATAAAAGTATGACTGCTGTAATCAACAAGAACGTTCACTATAATTGAAAGCCCTGACGGGACGCAATATGGTCCCAGAGGAATTGGTCACACAGGGAGAATTTATTATCGGTAATGTTCTATTGTTTGCTGATGAGCGCAACTGCTAAAAGCTCGCTGAGAGTGGGAGCAGTTTTTGACGGCGGATTTTTTGGACACTCTCATTAATGTGGTTGTTGACAACCTACACATGCTAGTATGAGGTAAAAACTGACTCCCTCCCCCTCTCTCTCATATGTACATACACACAGGCACACACACACAAATACACACACATACACACATACTTACACAAAAACACAGTTTCTGGAACACCTATCCCTGTGTGAAGATACAAACCACGATACAACACGTAAAAGAGCCGAGTTTCCCCTCTACCCCACCTTTCTAGATCTATTCCTCATAAAACACAGAAGCGGCTCGTGCCTCACCCTCTCACACTATCTCCCATCGCCCATCCCGTGATACAAACGGCTCGACCTGGCACGAAAAGAGCGCGGGAAAGTGTTGGGTTCCTGGAATCTGATCGTCTGATATCTTGACCTGTCAGTGCCGGCGTTTTTGAGCTGCCACAGTATCTACCCGGAGACGTCTCCGTCGGAGATAGACCAATCAAAATGCTTTGTGCCTCTGGACCAAGTAAAACAATCTTTGGGGTTACAGTGGGGCATGCCCCCCAGTTTTAACCCACAATTTGACATTTTACAGTTAGGTTTGAAATTTTCTAGAAAATAATTGATTTGTGAC
>NW_004797282.1:2562009-2564082 GCF_000002075.1 Aplysia californica | reverse complement strand
ACACACACGCACACACACACACACACACGCACACACACACTTATATGCACAAACATTTCCGGCGTACACACATTTACACACTCATAAATACACTTACACGCATACAAATACACACATACTTACACAAACACACGCACACAAACTATTTTCCCCAACTAGTAAGGTGTCATAATGCAAGAATGGATTATACTAGGCGCGCAATAAAGAAACAATTTTCATAATGAATACAACTAAATCGACAAACGACTATTTCCTGCCAGAAATGAATATTATATTCATAACAGGTGAACACGTCATTTTACTATAAATCAGTGGCGGAAGGACCCTTTTCGCAAGAAATTAATATCTCCTGCTTCATCCAATTTCTACCAATCTAAAAGAAATAAAACCGTTTTCAGCATCATCCTTGTTTTGGCAGTAAAAGCCTCGACTTGAGTCAGACTGTACAGCACAATGCAGTTGTTGAAAACCATGTCCGAAAAATTCTCAATATTTGTCTATTTCTGAAACTGATAACAATAATTGTCCACCAAAACACAGCACGTAGCAGACAAGTCTACTATCAACTGTGCATTGTCTACCAGCAAAGGATTTGACAACATCACTTATTTTATCAGTCACTTTTGTGTTATAGTTTTGTTTCTGGGACTGTATGCTTCCGAGGAAGTTGAGGTTATTTCAGAATGCTCTCAGGAATGATGCTGGGGTAGGCATATGTGAAGCGCATAGAGCTTGCTGTTAAGCGGGGATTTGCGCTATACAAATGCTATCTATTATTATGAACTTACCCGGAATATCCTGTTGGGGCTCTCCTGGATGAGACAGACTGGTCCGTCCTCCCTGATCTCCAGAACATGGTTCTCCTGGCTGGAGTCCGTCTTGCTCGGCCGGGTCAATGACCTCATCTTTGAGAACATCCTGATTTTGTCCAGGAGCCTGGACGGTCTTCTATAACTGTCTCCTCCACCACCACCACCACCGCCACCACCAGAATCTTTTCCAGGAGTGTGGGAATCCAACATGGCGGCACCTTCGCCCGGCAGAGAGCAATGATCGTAACACGACTTTTTATGGTTCAATTTACGACCGATGTCCCACCCGTCGGAATTTTTCCGCGGTGGCGTCCGGTTGCTGATGATGGAAATGCGCTCGTTTGAGGAGTCGTTGGCGCGATGTCGAGAGTTGAGATTGGGGGAACAGTCTCCGCTGAGACAAGTGTTGGAGTTGAGATGTGACATGTCCATCAGGGCGTCCTGTTTCTTCAGCTGTCGCTTCTCGTGGCTGTTACTGGGCATTTTTGTCAGTTAGTTCTGTTGTCAGTTTATAAGATACGATAAGATATGATAAGACGTGATAACACTTTACTGTCTGTGAGGAAAATCTTTCGTGGCCTTACAGGAACGGAGGGAAAAAACCACAGGTAAGACAATGCAAACGCCTTGTCGCAACTGAGCAAAGACAGAAGTCTTTAAAATTCTTTTTTCAAATAGGTTTTCCCTGGAATGCACTTCCCAACGACCAAAAGACACGCAGAACGCAGAGCTGAACTAGATTTCTACTTTTTGGATTTTCCAGGTAGCTCCAGAATCTTACAAACTTCTCCTTCCTGATAAGAACAACCTGGTAACACACAGACATAAAACAAACAAACCAAAAACCGAACAAACCCGCTGGTATCCATAAACCAAAACGTACGTCTTTAAAAAGATCGAAATCAACACACCATATCACAATAATAATACATCTTTCTACTACTCGGCTAGGAATTCAATAATAATTGGTGACAAAGCCAACCAAACACTTGGCTCAAAAGCTATCAGTGACAGTCGATGCTCTCAATAGTATCGCAACTGTCTCGGCTCAAATGCAACTTTAACTGAGATCTCCCCGCAGACAGGTATTGTGTGTTCTGCAAGACAGTAGCGGCTGGACTCGCACCGCGGTGATAGTGCAGCTCAGATGTAAGCGGGTGCTCCATGCTGAGGCTAATTGCACAACTACAGGCCGGAAGTCGAGGATCAAAGTAAATACAGGAATATTCTGTCCAAGTAATCTCCTCACCCCAATCACATC
>NW_004797282.1:2557538-2559488 GCF_000002075.1 Aplysia californica | reverse complement strand
GTTCAAACTTTTACGGCACTTTCATGTTATCAAAAAATTCACGATAATTTGTCTTTGAAGTTTAGCGTAACCCCCCCCCCCCCCCACAAAAAACAACCAACAAAATACAAAAAAACACAAAAAAACCCCAAAAAACAAAACAAACACCAACCCCAAAAAACTTCCCGCCTCAATCCCAAACAAACAAACTAAATTAAACAAAACAAAAGCAAGAACAAGAAAATGCAAATCAAACAAATCCTACTGTCAACCCATTCGTTCCAGGCCCGATATAAATAAAAACAGTAAGAATTAAAATAACAATCGTCCTCCAAGAAGAAAACAAATAAAATAAAACGGACGAAAACCATTCGTCGAAAGAAAATTAATAGCCGTAAACACAAAATAGAAAGGGTAAGTTAAAAACAACAACAACGAAACAACCTTTTCTTCCCACTAGACCCCCTCTGCACCCCCGCACCCAAGAGGATAATGGGTAGAAATTTATAACTGAAACAACAGAACTCGGTTCCTCTTTTTCCCACACGGACATAATATTTATATCTAAAGAAATGTTATAATATTCACACACCTTTCTCCGAAATCACGAAGATAGTCGCAAACTTTAACTTACAAGTTCACAAATGTGTATCACTATTTTATAACAGCCTTATCAGAAAATCTCCCAGCCCGTAAATCACAGCGGTGAGTGCAGCTGACAAGGGCTACAAATCTTGTGGTTTCATCCCACACAACGCTTTAAAAGCATCTGAGAGTTGAGTCCCTTGATCAAACATCTCTCGCATGCAGAATCAACCGCTGATAGTGCGTGCGTGCGCTTGCGCAAAGCGCTACACTACGTCATCGATGACTTTTAGCAGAAACGAACTTGTCAGTGATTGGATCAATTTTATTTGGTGCCCGATTGTGCCCAGACTTGAAAGTAGACCCAGGTTTGAAATTGGTCAGCAAAGCGAATTTCACTCTTGTTGCACCAGTAACAACAACGACAGCATCTCGTGTCCTTTAGACGCCCCTCTTCCCTCTCCCTTCCTCCCTCTCCCCTCGTCCTGCCCCACTCCCGGGGCCAAATTCTCTAACCCCCCCCCCCTCCCCGTTTTTAAATTCACGTGCATAACATATTTTCCACCTGAAACTCAAATTTAAAACGTTTTTAAAACCCACTCAACTTTATCGCCGGACATCTAGGATTGTGTTTCAGGATAATGCCAATGAGTCATCTGCACCGTGATTGGTTTGCACTTATTGGTTAAAAAAAACCCAACATTTTATATCAATATCATTTTCAAAAAACAAAATTCCTCAGTAAGTCGGCAACAGCCAGAACTTTCTGTCAAACAGTTTGGGGACACGTCTGATGTTGAGTTTTCTTTTTTTGCTTTAGTAAGAGTTTTACGGCACTTGCAACACAATACGGTCTTATATGTGCCGAAGATTAGTGGTGTTACAAGAGAGTAACAAACACAAAAAAGAATGAGGGGAGATAAAGACAATAGCTGTTTAATAGGAAAGAAGAAGCAAGCCACACCTGAGCACCCGCCAATCACCCACATGATGTTGAGTTCGATAGAAAGAACAATGTCCCCAAAACAACCCAAGTTAAAAGAATAATTACCCTTAGGATCGTCCTGTTTTACTTTCGTATCTATTCGACGTGGGGAACTCTGTGCTACCACTTTCCAAAGAGGAAATTTACTCGTTACGCTTTGCATAGCAGTCTGTCAAAACGATTTTTTGAGAAATACTGGAAGTTTCAAAGAGATCTTTGCACTAGGAGTATTCTAAAATGTGAAAAATACAACTCCGGGGTAAAAATGACTCCACGGCGTACGTATAGGGTTAATAGGATGTTCTACTCCTCTTTGTCGAGCGCTCATATGACCTTATGCAGTTGGGAGTGCCATAACACTCTTACTAAACAAAACAAATATTTCATATATAAATATATAA
>NW_004797282.1:2554011-2555190 GCF_000002075.1 Aplysia californica | reverse complement strand
GAAAGAGAGAAAGAGAGAGGGAAAGAGAGGGAATCCCAAGTAAATTTTGTCTCGCCGCTGTGATGTACGTACAAGTTTGAGCGAAAGTATAGATTCGGTCCAAATAAAAATTGTCTAGACGACCATCCGCTGTCTAAGATAAAAGTGACCGTCTTAGACAGATGAACGTCGTACACAGTGGCATTAAAATGTTAAATTTTTTTTTTTTATCCTCAAATACAAAGGAGGAAATTTGGGAAGAGGCCGTTTGTACAGTTGATTGTTTTTTCCCGGTGACCTTTAGAACGCTCGACTGTGTTTCCTTTTGATGCTTGACTCAAGGCTCACTTAACAGCTTTTATCTATCTTGCCGAAACATGTTGAGAACATTTGGGAACAGTTTAGGAACATGTCAGGAACTTTGCAAGAACACGTAGGGGCAATAATATGTCGGGAACATGTTGGAAAAGCTTTTGGAACACCTTCGGAATCTCTCAGAAACCTTTCGGAAATATGTCGGGAACGTTTTAAGAATGTGTCGGGAACATGTGAAGTTTGGCGATTACCTTTTCAGATGACCGATAAAGGCAATGGTGTATCCCCCCCCTCTCTCTCTCTCTCTCTCTCTCTCTCTCTCTCTCTCTCATGTTAATAATACCAGAGTTACAGATAGATTTTTTCTCTGAAGCGAAAAACAACAACAAAAGACAGAATGATATTAAAATGTGCTACTACAAATAAACAATAATGTATCTGATTACCAGTGAAAAGTGATAATACAGAACATTATGTGAAACTTCAGCTATGTGCAGCTGCGTGAGTAAAGAAAGAGGACTGGTGTTTATGAGTGTATTGGTAAGGCCTTTTGACGTTGAAGTTGAACGCAGAAGAGGTGAGGTCGATTCCCAGGTGGGGAAGTTTGAGCATTTCATACAGCATGCTGGGATACTGTATACCACACGGCCTAGGTTTGTTTTTGATTGGCGCGCCTTCGCGGTCAAGGCATCCTTCTTCTTATTTGATCTGAATTGCGGATTTAATAATAAGAAAACACCTAATGGTGAGGGTGGTGGCGTCGTTGTTTCGTCATCTTGCGTGATCTGTCTATGATAATATTATTTGTAGAGTGGGAAAAGACAACTTAAAGCCGCAATTTTCGTCAGCGATTCGTTGTATCAGCCTTCGCAGGGATTTTTTTTT
>NW_004797282.1:2543750-2553037 GCF_000002075.1 Aplysia californica | reverse complement strand
TGTGTGTGTGTGTTTGTGTGTGTGCGTTAGCGGTTTTATATATATATATATTTATAGTGTATGGGTGTATGTGTGTGTGCATTGTGTGTACGCATGTACGTTTGTCTGTGTGTCTACACGTCAGTGTGTATGATCATCTCCTGTTGAGTAAAATGTCTCTGCTTACACAGGTGTCAAGGAGTCCAGTGTCAACACTGTAACGACACACGATAAACCATATCATAAACGTTTGACGCTTTGACTTCGTTCGCAAATGTGTTTGTTTGTTTCCTTGGTTTGCTTTATGCATATTATATTATTTGTTTTGGGCCTTTTTTTTCTTGGTGGGAGAGAACATTTTCCTGAAGGAACAAAGAAACTAGACAGGCAAACCCCTGTAACAAGCTGATTTTATGTTGCTTGCAGAACTATTTTGATGTTAAATGTTGTTTTTTTAACCCATTCTGTCATTGTAAAAAGGACAATTTTTTAGGTGGCGTTAGGATGAGAGAGGTCTTTTAACCCTATCCGTACGCCCTGGGGTCATTGTGTACTCCCGGGGTTGTATTCTTCACATTTTAGAATACATCTAGTACGAAAATCTCTGTGAAGCTTTCAGTATTTCTAAAAAAACACATTTTGACTGATTGCTATGCAAAGCGTACGGATCGGATTAACGAGAGAATTTCCCCTTTGAAAGTGGTGACACAGAGTTCACGTGTTTTATTAAGTCAATAATTAATAAAAAGAGAAACGATGTATACCAAAATGAGTTTTAGTACAAGTAAGAGTTTTACTTCCGGCACTTGCAGCACAATTTGGTCATATAAGTGGAGAAGATTAGAGATGTTACTAGAAAGTGATATACAAAGAAAAGAAATAGGAAACAGCAGGACGATAGATATTTGATGAGAAAGACGGAAGGAGCACACTGCAACAGAGCACACACCAACCACAGTGAAGACGAAAAAAAAGGTACATTAAATTATGAAGTCCCATTCTGAAGATAGGGAAACTGGATAATAATGACTCTCCCCACGCAGGAATCAAACCCACAGCTTCGAGTTTGCGACGGCGAAGCATGTAACTACCCCACAGACAGAAGTTGCGTGCTTGCTCCGTGAATAGCAGACGACCCTTAATAAGGTCAGATTAAACCAAATGAGACGTCGTTAGGGAGGACGGTTGCTGCACTTTACGGCCAGTCGTCATTATAATTGCCCATCAGACGGGACTAGTACAGCTTGCAGGCACGATATCTCACAGTGGGTTAGGGAACAACATCTCGCTTCCTCAGAGTTACAAAGTACTAGATTCTATCTGCTCAGTTCCTAGTTTGGAAAATTTGAAGACATTTAAAAAAAAAAATTGAGTTTTACACCATGTCAAGCTTTTTCGAACGCAACATTTTGAATAATAATGTCTTGATAACGACTCCAAATATTCTTACGATTTTGATAGTGCACATAGAACATTAATTCAGTTTCTGACCTCGTGGTCTGAATAACTCAAAACGGGCCAAAAATGTCAGATAGAACTTTGTAATTCTAAGGTAGCGACTTGACAGTCGGCCAGGCCATGATAGCAGCCAGACGTGGCTATTAAGCGGCTGGAAACAGAAGTAAGACTAGAAAAGAAGTAGCATAAGCAGACCACAACACAAAACAGAGATCAGAACAACAAATTTGAAATGTAAATGTTTTGCCACACCGTCGAGAAAATTTATATGTCGCTGTATAATAAAACGTAAGATTATACAATTTTAGAGAATGCAAAAACCATGTGTGGCAAAAAAACAACAACGATAGCGACAAAAAGAAGGTAGTGTTTTCCTAACATCCGCTGGGCCAAAACTGTCGTTATTAAGCGTTTATAGCTTTAACTCGTATATATACTCGTATGAGATAGAGCGCTGTATAATTCCATTACTATTATTATTATTATTATTATTATTATTATTATTATTAGCATAATAATTATTATTATTATATTATTATTATTATTTTTTATTATTATTATTATTTTTATTATAACTTTATTTTTGTTAGTATTGTTATTATTGTTATTATCATTATCATCAATATTATTATTGACGTAACTTCTATTGAAAAGAAAATTAATAACTCACCCTGGTACTACAACAAAAGGCGAAAAAATAAATAAAAAATGTATAGAATAAAAAAATCTAGTCAATAACTAAGTGTAACCGTTTTCTGTAATAAACTGCCCGTGGACGCACTAGGGTTGCGCTAAAAGTGTCACTTACAAAGCGTGTTTTAATGGCTACAGCTCGTGATCCCAGAATGCTTACAGTCCTCCCAAATCTGCAAAATCATGGTGGCCTTGCGTGTTGATGTTCGCAGATTGCTTCACCAGCGAGCTACGGGTCAGTATAAGCTGTGATGAAATTTCTCTTTTAGGAAATAATTATTATCTGCCCCCCCCCCTCTTCTCCCTCTCCACCCCTCTCCCCCTCCATCTACCTCCCACCCCCACTCCCGTACCCACCACACCTCACTTAACCAGGATGAACTACATTACATTGTTCCTTAAAAACGTATTGGTGTTTAGATTTCACAGTGACGGGCGCTTTAATTTGTGTACTCACTTGACTAAAAATAATTGCTTCACCTTTTGTAGTGTCTTCACGTGACGTTTACCCGCACTGGGTATTTACCAAACACCGAAACTGTCCCTTAAAGATAACAATGAGATCCTGAACATTCATCCAGTAAGTCAGTAAGACATTATCAACAACTTCAACAAAGGTGGAACGTCCATCCTGAGTAAATAAACATGTTGTTCTGTCTGGCGATATCGTCTCTAATGCGTCCATGGGCGGATTTTTTTTTGGTGGTGGTGTTGGTGGTGGTGGTGGTGGTTGGGGGGGGGGGGGTATTAAAATTAACTTTTTATGAAACAGGCGGTAATTGTTCGTCTTTCACCCTCCATTTCAACATTGAAAGAATGTTTAAAAGGTGGAACCTTCAGATCAAACGCCCATCTCTCACGAGGCTGAGCCGTGTGAGTTGAAAGCTTTGAAAACTTCTCTAACAATCCAGTTCCCAAAATGCGGAGACAAATAAATACAAGATAATCAAAACGCTAAATCATGGCTCGTTGTATAAATTACATTGTGCCTTAGGGAGATTGTGTTGTATACGTAAACGTGTACTGGTAATAATATAATAAAATGTTTACCATCCCCTCTCCTCCCCATCCCTTCCCCCAACTCCAAATACTTAAAAAAACCCTGTTAGACAAAAACAAACAAACCAATATTTACATATTCACACAACACACACACACACACACACACACACACACACACACACACACACACACACACACACACACACACACACACACACACACGTACACACAAACACTAATACATCAAGCTCTCTCTCATTCGCCCTCTCTTTCTGTTTCGTCCCAAGACCACCAGCGCCATATCCCAACATGTCACCAAAGAGTCTGTTCATCTCTATCTCTATATAAAATTATTATATTTGAGAAAGTCCGTCACTTTGGCCGTCTAAAACTTCCAAACCACTTACCCTTCGAAATTGAGAAAATTAATGGTGGTTCAGAATCATTTAAAGGGTGCACAATTTTATTGAGGAGCCTGAAGTCACTGTAGTTTTATTTTATGATTTTAATTAGTTTTGTTTAGATCTAATACTGGGAAAGTCCGACTACTAAGACGCCATTACAAAAAAGTGAGGTTTCTGTTCACTAGCCGTGCGCACTGTTTCACATCTTTGAAATTCTGGAGTGTACAACCACGAAAGCGGAAGAGAGAATCAATCTATACATGTATTGTACATCTGGCAACACTTGTGTCACAGGTCCCCATTCCGATTAAAATCGCTCCCTTTGAGGCGAGGGGATACAATATTATGAGTAAATTCTGCTCTCTCGACTCGCGTTCGAGGGTCCTGTGTCAGAATCTCCGCAAGGTCAATAGGACTCGAAAAGAATACTTGGGGCAAATGATCAGGGAGTATAACGCTGCACTTTTAAAGATCATAATCTGCCAACTTGCTACCTTCAACCCCGCATACAAATACCTAAACATACGTGCCACTATACTGTCTTCCCAGCTAGCTCATCTCGACATTTGTCTTGGCTTGATAGAATAGGCTAACACTAACACTGTCACCTTAGCAGAGACTGAGCCCACCATTTCGGAACTTCACGGTGACCGGAAAGATGGTTCCAGTAGGGAACGGGAAAGACGGTGTCCACGTCCTTCGTGACTCACTGGAGCAGTGGAATATAGGACTATCGCTAACATTACTTAAACGCAATCCCACTCATCACCACCAATATATCTAAAACATCACCCCTCTTAGATCAGTGACTTTCATCTATAATCCTGGAACTTTTATCTGCTATTACAGATACTTGTTATATTAAGTATGCACGTTATACACTATTTGACACTAGAGTCTATCATACGCACTTTTTTCTACCAATAAGATGGGGCCAATCTCATATAAATGGGTACGGGGGAAAAAAGAGGCTCAATTTAAAAACTTTTCTTCATACATTTATATAACATACTATAAATCTCCACCACTCGGGAAATGGGTTTTCCCACAGCACTTCCAGCTTCCCGCACACATTTTGCTTATTATGTCCTACGTCACAGCTCCCCGATGACACTTTTTAGTGGCAAAACTTCTGACAAGATATTAATTTTGCCAATAATTTTATAATTTTTTTTCACTAAAGGTTCCCTAAACATACGTTCAATAAGCATAATGTTGCGATTAGAAAAAAATGGCAGACTTGATTTTCAAAGCGATATTGCCCGAGCAGTAAAATTTTAAATATCTGTGGAAATCATGGACTGGAATTTTTTAATAAGTATTTATTAAGGAATTTTCTTAAATACAGTGTGCAAGAGTTTGAAAAAATATTCACCAGTTAAGAGAAACTGATATAAGTCATTGTGCAAAAGTTGGAGAATCTATGTTCAATAGTGAAAGAGATATTTGACAATAAGTTGCGCCATGCAATTATGTCTGCACTATACTATACGGTAGATGTTCAGCACAAAATAAGGAGCAAAATAAACACAAGAGCACCCGCCAACAGCCCATAAAGCCACTGTACTTAAACATTCTGACGCACGTGTTCAGCCGGCCGGACAACAGCAGCACTGTTGTATTTGTCGTGGAGATAATGGCTGGGGCCAGGGCCATTAGGAGATTGGAGGATTATTGAGTCGTCAACAGAGTGTTGGAAGACTGACGAGACAGGCTGGTGAGCTTTTATATCGTCTGCCAGCTATCAAAATATACAAAGCACTACTTTTTTTTAGGGGTGGGGGGGGGAGAAATCACAGTTTCTTAATCTATGGTATAGACTGAATGTATACAAGAGATATAAGTTTGTGGATATTAAAATTCTCAGTTCTGAAAAAAAAGAGCAAGAAAGAAATAATAATATGAGAAATGTAGATACAATTTGTGAAAAGAATGAAACGGTTTATTTCTCTCTCATGTAAAAAACAAAAGTTGTTTGGGCTTGGTGCATTTTTAACAGCTTGCCAACGACATTTCCCCCGATTCTTTAATCTCGTTCTGTGGAGTTTTGCAAGCACGGAATTGGAACAATTTTGAAAGCTTTTAAGTATCAACAGGAACAAAAATCAAGAGATCTATTCGTTCACGTTTATTGCAGTATGTTTATCGGAATTGACCCCATTTTCATTCAACACATCCCTCTCTCCCCCCTCGCCATTCTCTCTCTCTCTCTCTCTCTCTGCTTCGTACATACACAGACACACACAGACACACAGACACACACAGACACACAGACACACACAGACACACAGACACACACACACAAATAAACACACACACACACACAAACACAAACTGTCGCCATCCAACCTACTCGTATATAGGTAAGTAAATAGAAACATACATCGCCCCACCCAACCTTCAGAGGCAAGCATAAAACATAAACATTAAAACGAAGCAGACTCTCAATATTCCAGAATGATAACATTGCAAACAAACAAAAATTGGTGTCCTTCAACCAACTTAATTGAGCATAGAATGTAAGCATTATAATGGCACCGACTCTCAATATGTCAGAATACTTACATTACAAACAAACATAAATTGCCGCGGTTCAAAATTCATAAAAGTAAGCATGGAATGTAAACAAAAAAACAAAACAACAACAAACAAACAAAAAACAAAAAACAAAACCAAAACAGCCCCCAGAGTAAGCCAAAATGATCACAACATTACTCATTGATTCTCCCTCACTCCACAAATCTCCCACCAAGGGCATGACGATCTGGTCCTATTGTGACGAGCCTTGCCACTGCCCTGCCATTCTATCACAATACCATACAGTATTGATGGAGCTATTTCCCACGCGGAAGTCAAATCTCTTTGAGCGGGATATCAGGATTGGTTTTTCAACAAAAAACAAAAATCACCGCCATATTTTTTATGAAGCGACTGTACTGTCATGGAAATCTGAGCTCACATTGTTCTTAATTCCCATGAGAGATTTTGGATTTTTGTGTAGGTTGAAACAGATCAAAAGTACAATGCCATTAAACGCCAACGGAACTCTAGCGGATGTTGTCGGTTGTGGACATTTTTACCTTAAAAAAGTAACCAAAAAAGCAGCCCCCCCCCTCTCCCTCACCCCATTTTTTTTTACTCCCGTAGGTGCGTTGAAAGTCTGGAGTTTTAACGTAACAAATTATTGAATGGCGTTTTGATTTGTTCAATTGACAATTGAATGATGGTTTGATTCGTTCGAAGATTGGAGTTTTAACTTGGCAATTGTGTGATTTATTATTTTGCTATGTGGAAAGGAAGTGAATATGTCCCCACACGGTCAATTTTTAGACAAACATAATCATCATTATAAAACCTGTCCATTTGTAAGGCTTTTGAGGAAAATGAAATATCCATCTATCTTGAATAGAAATCAAGGTATTTGCGACTGAATTAGGTGGGAGTCACCTGCCTTTAGAAGTAAAATTACTTCACAGTAACAAGTCTTACCGCACAAAGTGCCTTGTATTGACAAGATAGATATTGAACGGGAGAAAAAACCTGATCAGTTAAAAGCTCCCTCCCCCCACAACAGAAACACACACACACACACACACACACAAACACACACACACACACACACACACACACACACACACACACACACACACACACACACACACACCCAAACACACACACATACTCACACTCACACACACACACACACACACACACACACACACACACACACTTTTTCTATCAACCCCACACATACTCACACTCACACACACACACACACACACACACACACACACACACACACTTTTTCTATCAACCCCACACCCACATACATACCCGTGAGAAATAGGGATATTTCAGTTACATACTTGTACTTTCATCATCATCATCATCATCATCATCATCATCATCATCATCATCATCATCATCATCAACATCATTTTTTTACATAATTTCTGATTATTTTCCTTTATCCTTCTTTGTTAAAATTGACAGAATCGCATAATTTCACATTTTTGGGCTCAGTTTGCATAATTTCAGACTTTTTCTTGCTTAAAACGACGGGGACATTTCATGTAATTGCATTCGAAAAAGCTTGATATTTTGTGAACAAAATATTTAAAAATTGACACAAAATTTCTCAAAACTAGGCACTGAGCAGATTGGAGGTTGTAATTGAGAGGTAGCGAGCTGCCACATGACAGGACTGCAAGATAAGGCACGAGCAAGAACCCCAATGAAAAAATTAGCGCTATCTTTCCCACTCTACTTTATAGCGGTGTCTGTATTTGCTGGAGATAACGTCACGCTTGTCATATTTTGTCAAGATGTCACAAAATTTGACAGTTGCGAGCGCCGTTAAACACTTCCAAAACGAGACAGAAAGAAACAATAACAAACAACAACAACAACAACAAGAACAACAACAACAACAAAATAATACGTTTAAGATCTAGTGGCATGTCTGAATATTGTGATAATAACTTAAGGCCGAAGGACTAGAACTCAGATGGGAGCTGGATCGGAAGAATAACGTAAAGTGAAAATAGCTTGACAAAACATGACAACTATGTTGTAGCTGTTTCGTATAACGTTGATTTACAATTCACGGCATTGGCATCCGTGGTGTAACAATATTTTATATCAGGCTCTTTGTTGCTAAACACAGAAGTTAAATAAATTAGCTAAAAATAGAATTTTAAATTTCATCCTCCTTTACGGTGTCTGGGGTGCAGCTTTTAGGCAAGTGGTGGCACAAGTGGAATCAAAGAAAAGGAAATAATATTTTCTGTTGACAGTTGCTGGTGACTATAGAACTCAAACAAAGACAGTCTGTCGGTGTCTCTTGTGTAGCTAAGTATTTCGATGTGGCACGTAGGAGAATCGAGTTCGATTCCCCTGTGAGGAGAGTTTTTTTTATCATTAGTATCTCAGTCTTTCCTCTGGGATGCTGTATCCCTCTAATCCCCGGGATGGCCCTGACAGGAAAGGTTGGAAACTCGCCCCCTAAATGATCTAAATTGTACCCACGGCGGCCTAAAGCACCTACACTATAAAAAGGAAAAAGATTTTTAAAAAGACAGAGCGCAAGACAGAGGAAACACAAAGGTGGAAAGTAGCTATAAAGGCGTAACAAAAAACAAACGAACTCATAAAACAAACAAAAACCAAACCAAAGCAAACCAAACAAAACAAAACTAAAACACAAGACAAACCTCCCCCAAAAAGCTTTAAAAAACTTTAAAAAAAAGACTTTTACAGACAAAAGAAAAACGTTACATTTGGCAACGCCAGGAATATTGTGATAAAAGGTCTAAATTCGAAAAAAAAGAAAGGAAACATCTTTTAAAAGCAATGTGATGTTAATTTTGAATTTGCATTTTCAGTCAGAACTGAACAAACATTTTACATTTGCAGCTCTGGTGGATTCAACTGACTTTTAAAAATGAAATCAGAAACTCATCAATCAGGATCTTTGACACTGAAGACAGAAGGCTTTTACCAAATTCAGTTTATTTACATAAAAGGCCAATGGCCATAACAGATACGCTTGTAAACGTGTTCAGTTGTTGGTTGTTGTTTTTCGGAAAGAAGCAATGGTGATGTTCGGGAGGGGGGGGGGCATCGTGTTTCATTTATTTTCTCTGTCTCTTAAACGCATAAAGGCATTTAAAAAATGATCAATAAGATAGATAGATAGACAGACAGACAGACAGACAGACAGACAGACAGACAGACAGACAGACAGACAGA
>NW_004797282.1:2541915-2543640 GCF_000002075.1 Aplysia californica | reverse complement strand
CAGACAGACAGACAGATAGATAGATAGATAGATAGATAGATAGATAGATAGATAGATAGATAGAAACATAATATATCTGCCTGTATAAATGGACTGTATCCAAATCGAAGTCGGACTTCTGTATGCGACAGCAAAAGCGCCTAACCGCCACACCACAGTCACATAAAATCTCGGAGGTCTCATGTGCAAGTCAAGTACATCAAAGATTCCTTGGTGATCAAAAAAATCTATAAGTGTAAGATTCAACCGGCATAGGGCAAAATTCAATATCCCTACAAACTGAAAATGTTTAATGTGTACATCGCGCTCATATGACCTTATGCAGTTGCGAGCGCCGTAAAACACTTACGAAAACAAACTAATAGTCACATGTCGAATAAATTCACACCCCGCTTAAGCCGACTCTATTGGATAATTGGTCTCTTCTAAGCACAAGGGGGCTATCCCGAAAAATGCTGTTTTGAGAAAATCGAGGGTAAAGTTTTTGGACCTTTGTTCAGTTTCTTTAAAAGTCAAGAAGAGTATTCTCTGAAACCAAACAAATACACACACCAATGAAACCAAACTTCTCCTGGTAGGGCAATGCCCACTTTTGGTGCAGGTCAAGATTTCTGGAGCCCCCGAAATCTGGGTTTGCCCGCTTGTCCTTAAAAGCGATCATTAATATCCCTATCAGTTTTGCAGAGTCATTCTCGGTCAATGCGACACCCCGTCCCCTTTCTCCGCACCTAGAAATTTCCTCATTGCGCTTGCATCATTTCTAACAAGAGGAGGTTTTATCACAGCTCATCAGCATAACTCACGGCTACAACGCTGTTGTCACGGGTGCTAGAGGTCAGCGAGCAACTCGAGCCTGGAGAGGTGTGGCGACTCCGAATCTACAAATTAGGCGCCTCGTTGTACTGTGTGCATGGGATAAACACCGCTTCCAGAACGATTGGGCTAGATTTCAGTTGTAGGGGTGTGGGCGGGATTTGGGGGCCGAAAAGGGGATCGGGTGGGGTGGAACAAAGGGGAGGGGGTGCAAGGGAGAGTGGGGAATTTCCTACCGAAAATTCGATAAACTGGGTTGACCTTCTGATTTCATCATGGTTTGGAATATTCAGAGCCCATAAGGAGTGGGTGGTCTGAGGGAGCTCTGATGTGGTCTGTCCCTTTTGTCCTATCAAACATCTATCGTCTATATCTCCCTCCTTCTCTTTTGTCCATGTTACTCTCTTGTAGCACCTCTGATCTTCGCCACTTATATGACCTAATTGTATTGCAAGTGCACTACAACGCTTATCACCCCCCACCAAAAAATATAACTAACAAACAAACAAACAAAATAATATACAAATTGACAGCCCCCCCCCGCCCACAGTGGTACGATCTGACATTTAACCCTATCCGCACTTCTTGGGGTCATTTTGTACCCCCGGGGTTGTATTCTTCACATTTTAGAATACTTCTAATGCGAAAATCTCTTTGAAATCTTCAGCGTTTCTCAACCAATCATTTTGACAGACTGCTATGCACAGTGTACTGATCGGATTAACGAGTAAATTTTCTCTTTGAAAGTGGTGGCACAGAGTTCCCCACTTCGTATGGATACGATAGTAAAACACGACGTACGGATTTGGTTAAGCGAAGGAGAGTGAACCGTTGTAATTGAAGAAAGAGGGCGTTGCTGGCGAGGTGGGTTCAGCCACGTAAGATGTGTAACACCGGTCACAAGACTCACAT
>NW_004797282.1:2537063-2539253 GCF_000002075.1 Aplysia californica | reverse complement strand
ACACACACACACACACACACACACACACACACGTGCACGCGTACTCCCCTCCCCCCTTCCGAAACACACACTCACACCAATGAACACGTACTCAGAGGAAGTACCGGAGTCTGGAATAACATGGCCACTACATTAAGTATTCACCAGTAACTATCTAGACATCTCATGAACACAGCGGGGGCACCGTTGATATAAGACCTTGGGCAAAACGAGGAATAAATATCGTTAGCTCGGCCATCTGCTATCGCGCGGATGACACTCGTTCAATTCCCGAGAGAGGTATCCACACCCTTGGGACATTAATGGGAAGGCAGCTCTAACTGACTTGGCACACTGCTGTGGAGGAGATCAACATCCCATCGGAGGTCCCATCTCTATCAATAACTTTACAAAGTGCAGAGAGTTGTAATAAGCGGTACCCATTGGTGGGATCGGCTCGGTTAGGTAGGGTTTGGTGCAGTTCGGTCGTCGGGGCCAGCCAGATATGGAAGGGAAAAAGTTACCATCGTGGCCCAAACCCAATGAAAACGACGACATGGCCTTCAAACGCAAGCGCGTTTGTCCTCAAGGTCATGAGTAGGGCGATCAGTTTGAGGAGGCAGGACAGTGGCGGTGGGTAGCGAGGGGCTCACGGGCTGGAGCCCCCCCTCTCCCACCCCACTATCCCGACGTAAATGAAAGTAACTTAAATAAACGAAATAAGCAGTTAAAACCATTGTGATCACCCACAATGAACAGGGCGCGATCAACTTGGCGGCTTGCTCATTTATCCAATCACTGTTGTCATGTTACGCTTACAACTATAGTAACCTAACAGCCAATCAAATGTCTATAGGGCTCAGCAAAGGATGAGCCCATTCCCACGCCCCTTCCGTAATGAAACTCTTCATGTAAAAAGGTAGAAGACTGGAAAAAATTATAACACTGTACTGAGGGCTCGCGCTCTCCAAGCCCTGACAATGGGGTGAAAGTTTACGACACACTTTTCCCCAGTGACACAGATACCTATGCGCTTATTGGACCTTTGTTGGGAGCGTTCTACTTTCCGCGACCACACGGCCTAATCCAGCTCATAGACGGAATATGGTTTGTCGTGCGGTGTGTGCCTCTTTGTGTTTGTGCCGCTGAGATTTGACAGTCATAAATCACGTCGATTCCACTTTTAAGGCAACTTTTTTTCACCCAGAAGAATCTAACTTAGAACAAAGAGACGGAAGACAAAGGTGTATCTTCTCGTTTGAATGGCTCTCAAAATACCGTGGCTCACCGTGACTATAGAGAAATCAGTACTTGTTTGTTCTTATTGATTGCTTATTGGTGATACATAAGTGGAAGGAACTGAAGCCCCCACCAAAATTTTGGTCCACCCACCGCCACTGAGGCAGGGGTCTATTTGTTGTGTGCATTCCGGTGTCCATTAGCAAGATCGGTTCGTTGCGGATCGGCTCGGTTCGGTTCTGTTCGGTCTCGGGGCTAGCCAGATTTTCCTCCATGGAGGGGCAAAAGCTGCCATAGTGGCACAAACCGTCAGAAACCGAACTGACCCGAACCGATCCAAACTGATCCTCGAAAGGGCACCGCCTTTAATTAGGATGCACACATTCATTCCATATATAGACTTCTACTTCTAGTCTGTACAGTGTGAAGGCCATCGCTCTTTATTCAGTGTAAAAAACCCCTACAAAAACTTCGCTGCGAAAAGTGCGCATCATGTACTGCACTACTACAGTCAATTAAAGGGCAAAAAAACATCGGTATCGGCAGTATTGCAACAGCTAAGTGCTTGGGGCACTTCCCATCCCCCTCCTCACCCCCATGCCATTTTAGTTGAGTCTATTGAATCACATGGTGCACTCCATATTGAGCCGGAAATACGTCAGAGACAACGATCATAATGCCAGTCTGTGATGCAGTGCGATACACACACAGCGGTGCAGGGGTATTTTTTGAACGAGGTATATTTTCCTCGTCTTTTCGGGAATATGTTATTGTTTTCTTGGCCTGACACTGAAACCCCACGGAGAGACTCCTGTTACGCATTCCAAGCGACCGACACACCGTTTAGCAAGGCGTTATAGTTATAGCGTAAGCTGAGAACAATACATTGAGTTGTGCCTTCTGCCTTCGTCCTGAATCTGAGGGAGAGATATAATGTATACTGACACACACACACACACACACACACACACA
>NW_004797282.1:2535200-2536272 GCF_000002075.1 Aplysia californica | reverse complement strand
CTCTCCCTCTCTCCCTCTCTCTGTCTCTCTCTATCCCTGTCTGTCTCTCTCTCTCTCTCACACACACACTTTTCTTTCTCTCGCTTTCTCTCTCTCTCTCCCTCCCTCTCCCACCCCCCTCTCTCTATTTCAGACTCATCTTCTTCCCTACTTTTGACTGTTGATATATAAACACACATTTACCTCCATTTATGGATACAGATAGACTGGCAACCTTTTAACTTCAATGGAAAGTCCTAAGAAAAAAACTTGTCAGCAATTTGATCTTTATAAGAAAAACAACTGTTCGTGGCAAACGTTGGAATTGTCAGGTCAGAAACCGAGGAAACGTCTTTGAGAATCAGTGTTTAGTTTTATTATATTATACATGTTTATACCGCTACTTTTAACTTTAAGGAAATTTGCGCTGTTTTTGATTTTTTGTAAATGCTCCTAGCAGGTAGACATCAATCTTTTAAAATCTCCAAGCGCTGGCAGCCAATTTTCGCTTATTTTGCCCCTGACACCAGGTAACCCCACCTCCTTTTATTGCAAATATCTCGACTTCTATTCAAGACAGATAAGTATTATTTCTACCAAAAGCAAGGACATACAAACATCTGATGATACCATTAACTTTATATATGACGAGCTCTACATTTCGTGTGTTGTGACCTACTATATATGACTGGAGGGGAATAAAAAGTCTGCACGTCTGTTTTTTGTCTTACAAGAATAAATTAATTTCTGCATAGAGTGCGTTTTTGTTCTTGTTTTTGGCATGACTTTTCACAAGACCAATGAAGAATAAAGAAAAGGAAGGACATGATGGTCGCATTGCAGTTTTTAGTGCACCCCCCCCTCCTTTTTTTCCTCCACACACACACAAAAAGAATGTCAATACAAATTCACCGAAGACCAGAAGAGTGTCGGTTTCTTTGATCTCATTATTTTGAAGAGCGCCTGATTGCACCACGATACCTAACATACTATTTTAAAATCATGTTTCTGTGTACACAGTTAATTTTGTGTATACATTTAATTTTGTTCTCTATGTACATATCTAATTCTATATATAGAAGTAATTAAATTT
>NW_004797282.1:2532000-2533272 GCF_000002075.1 Aplysia californica | reverse complement strand
TGTCTGTCTGTCTGTCTGTCTGTCTGTCTGTCTGTCTGTCTGTCTGTCTGTCTGTATGTAAATGCTCAACAGACAATGATGCAGTATTCAGCCGCTCTACGACACAAATTCTCAGATAAAAATACCAATAAAATCACATTCTCAGGAAGCTAAAACGAAACCTTACAGAGGTTGCAGAATAACCACTTCACTTTAAAGTTTAAACTAAACTGTTACCTCTGTGGTCGCGAAATGGCGAGTCCTGTTTTCACACAACACTGTTGTTATCATTCCACACCACAGAAAACGAACGCTGCAAACACAGTGACTGACTAGCGAGTGTCACCCCAGATCACACTATAATTGACCCTGGCACACTGAAAAAGCTAGAATGACACACGAGATCTCACTATAATTGGGGTTGGTTGGCGGGTGCTCTGGTGTGGTTTAAAGCCCCTTCTTTCCTATCAAATACCAATCATCCTTATCTTTCCTCTTTCTTTTTTGCGTATGTTACTCTCTTGTAACACATCTATTCTACGCAACTTTTATGACCTTATTGTGTTGCAAGTGCCGTAAAACTCTTACTACAACTAAAACAGTATAACTGACCCTGGCACACTGGAAAAGCTAGGATGAAACTCCAGATCATACTATAACAGGGCCAAAGACTGTAAGAGGCTAACAGACTGTAAGAAACCACTCTTATTTCAAAGAAATAACATGCAGCTAAGCTACTCGACGTAACCTGCTGCCCCAGGCCTATATTATATGACATACCACATCCCACCCCAGACTATTCTAGAGTAAAGGACTACTGTCATTTCAAAGAAATAAGATGCAACTACCTGAAGTACCTGGCTTGGAGGCCTACATATTATGACACACCACATCACACTGAAAAAAGCAAGAAAAACACTCTACACCACATTATCAAAGTCCCTGACACACTGAAAAGGCGAGAAAAACATGCAGCATCATACTTTAAGAAGGCCACATACTTTGAGAGGCTCACTGTGTAATGACACACCACAGCATACCCTGTCAAAACGTCAAAGAAATGATATTTCGCGGCTACCTGAAAGTACGCAGTGCTCGTGGCCTACATTAATATAATATTACATACTACGACACACTCCAGTAACTGTCAATGTACGCTGTAGGCTTTTCCTCACCCAACACCTGTGCTGGTCATAGGAAAATGGGACGGGACGGGTCAGACGAGCGTTTGTAAACACTACCCGTGTAGGCCACCCGTGTACCCGTGTACCCGGTCGTTGAATAGCCGTGACG
>NW_004797282.1:2530005-2531237 GCF_000002075.1 Aplysia californica | reverse complement strand
CCCCCCTCTCTCTCTTCCTCCACCACCCTCACCCTGGGCCTCTAAATCCTTTTTCTTCACCACACTCGATCAACCACTGCCCTCTACTGTATCATAATATCAGATGCCCTATATTATCCCTTTTGTCTTGTCCAACAATAGACATGTATTTACCGCAAAGCCTTGAACTATGATATCCTATACCATGCACTGTCGTGGCTGCCACTATTTGCTCTCTATCTTTTAAAAATATTCGCAGTGGTCGTGCGCACCATGGACGCGAAAATGAAGTGGGATACTCCAATCTCGCTATAGTCGAGTGTGCGTTCAAACCTTTCCTTTCTGGCCATTCATCAAATCTGGTAAACTCTTTGCTTTCATTTGGCCCCCAGAGTCAAATGGTGTGCTCCACTGAGAAGCGGAAAAAAGATACATTGTCTGTTCTTGAAAATCATAACACGAGTTTCTGCTTTTAGTTTTAGTAGAGGTTTTACAGTACGGCTTGCAACACAATCAATTCGTAGATAATAACATACAAAGAGAAAAAAAAGAGGAAAGATAGGAAAATAGATGTTTGTTAGTAAAAGAAGGAACAAACCACAGCAGGGCACTCGCCAACCGCTCACAACCTCTGCTTTGCCGACATCTTGTTTCTTTGTTTTAGTAAGGTTTTATGGCGCTCGCAACTGCAATAGATCACATGAGCGCCAAGGGGTGGATGCCAACAGATAAATCTAAATAGGGAATCAGGCTTACTCTGCTCACCTCTCTAGCCTCAACAGCACAAAGTCTGCTTCAATTATCAAGACACCCCGGAAATAACAGTTTACAAGAGAGTGACAAACGTACAAAAAAGTTAAGGAAAATGATGATAGTAAAGATGCGGATAGAACAAGCCGCAGTTCTCCCCATCAGTATGACACTGTCAAATCAGCCCATTTTAAAATTTTACTGTGTACAAGAACATGTTCATATCCTCCCTTTGAGAATGGTCTAATGACACGACAATGTCATTCCACAGGACTAGTGCCCAGATCTAAGACTTTTTTTATTATTTATGTTTTGTTTTTTGTCTTTTGTTTGTTTTTATATTTAGTCTTTTCATTAAGTTTTGAAAAGATTAAGGAAAAATAAGATATCCACCCTGACTAGGGGAGTTGTTATCTGTCAGTTAAAAGCTAGCCAGGAACAAAACAAATACACACACATATAGGCCTACACACACACACACATATGCACACACACACACACAC
>NW_004797282.1:2524448-2527713 GCF_000002075.1 Aplysia californica | reverse complement strand
ACGTTCCTCTATGATCTAAAAAATGTCGAAGGGAGCGTAAAGGGCCTTTACCTCTACGAATGAGTATGTTTGCAATCCTTCAGTTGAGCAAGCTACAACGAGGAGGCTCTGGTTCTGAGCTGATGGTGATTGGTGGGTGCCACTGGTAAATTTTGTTTCTTTCTTTCTCTCTGTTGTTCCTGTTTGAATTCTTCAGCTTTTTCCACTCATCAAATGATCGTTCAGGGTCTAAGTTAGTTGCTGGAGGGTGCCACTGGTAAATTTTTTACTTTTCTTTCTCTTTATTGTTCCTGTTTGTTTTCCTCAACTTTTGCCACTCACAAAACGACCGTTATCACTTCAATGCGCATCTTTTTACAAAAACAAAACAAAACAACAACCAACCAAACAAACAGGGTTTGAATTCCAGCCACTTTTGATCTCCTAGGTAATAAATGTGTAGCTTTTTCATACCACAAAAGACCCCAAGCCAATCGCTACCTCAGAATTACAAAGTTCTATATGACATTTTTGGCCGTTGTGAGTTACTAAGACCACGAGGCCGCAAACCAAATGTTCTGTCTGCTCTATCAAAATCATAAGATTATTTAAAGTCGTCATCAAGACTTTCAAAGACTTGCATTCGAAAAATCTTGACACGTAGTGAAACTCAAAATCTTTGTAGTAAAATTTCTCAAATCTTGGTACTGAGCAGATAGAACTTTGTAATTCCGAGGTGGCGCAAAGTTAACCAGTACAACAATAGTATGGCCATTGTGTCATTCCAATGTGTCACCATCAAACAGAGCCGAACTTCCTTTTCATTATCTCGACGTGCATTATGCGAGTCATGACTTCCATTATGTTGGTTACTTTACTACTGGTGCAGTAGGCAATTTATTTTCATTTTTTTTCTGAGAGCTTGACAAGAAAAGTGAATTACCGTAGACATAGTTGAGTGAGTGAAGCTATTGATGGCAATAGTCTCGCTGACAGGAATCGAGATTGAACATTTCCCGCTACGAGGGCAGTAATCTCTTTCCACGGACATTGTGGTTCATTAAATGTTTTAAAAGTTTTTATTTTTAGTTTCTGCCTGAGGATAATTTCCTTACTGCGTTTGTTGAGTTATGAACCAATGAACACTGTAACTGCTGTTTCATTGACTAAGGGACCGAAAACGAGCGTTAGATGGGGACTATTTTCTTTTGATGGATGCCGGTACTTAGATCATTAAATCTTTATAACATTTTTTACATTTTGTTCTGAGTGCTTTGTTCCTTTTTTCTCTTCTTTATATGTTACTTTCCAGACCGAAGGGCTAGAACCCAAATGGCCGCTGGATCGGAAAAGTAAAGTAAAAGTAAAGTATATGTTACTTTCTCGTAAAACGTTTAATCTTTGGCAGCTGTATGACCTATTTGTGTTGCAAGTACAGTAACACTTTTAGCTAAAAGTCTTATTGAAAATAAAGGTCCGTACTACGTTATTTATTTGCTAACATTTTAATCATTGTCTGACTGCTAGAGGAACCAAAATTGAACATTTTACAGAGACAACTTTTTTAAAAGGTAAACTGTGTTGGTAGTTCATTAACTTTTCTATGACAGTTTTGAAGACACAAGTTAAATTCCAAAAGGACAGTTTTAGGACGAAAATCGATTCATTTACAGTGCTGTTTATCTACAATTAGTACCTGTCTAGGTTTTAACTTTTAAGCCTCTTTATATATACACTGCAAGATTAAAAATAAAATGAATGAACGAATGATGAAATGAATGAACGAATGAGTGAGGCTACGGCGTCAACAAGATAATAAACAATAGTTAAAGCTCTGTCACACAGAGGGGAAACTCGGACAGATCAGAAGCTACACGTTATGAAAGAGGGGATGTAACCCCCATTCTCTTCCTACACTATAATGATACTGGTGTTGGAAAGAAACAAAAGGAAAAAAAGAGAAGAAAAGAGAAAAAAATAGAAGAAAATAAAAATAAAAAAAGAAAAGAAAAGAAAATGTCGGTTTATTAGATATCATTTTTTGACGAGTGCCTGCTTTCACCACGAAGCCACACAAAGGAGCGGTCAGTCTGTGTGACCCAGAAAGAGCAAGCACTGTCGGACTGTTCAGTAGATCAGTGCTCCCATTTCCTTAACCCTACCCGTACGCACTGAGGTCATTTTGTACCCCCGGGTTCTATTCTTCACATTTTAAGAATATTTCTAGTACGAAGATCTCTGAAACTTTCAGTATTTCTCAAAAAATCATTTTGACAGACTGGAATTAAAAGCTTACGGATCAGATTAACGAGTAAATTTCCTCTTTGGAAATTAATGGCTCAGAGTTTCCCATGTCGTATGGATACGATAGTAAAACACGATGTACGGATAGAGTTAATCCGGCCAGGGAGACAAAACTATCAGTGCATTTGACGTAACGGCTTGACTATTAATTCATTGCCCCACGCGCTCTTCGTTGTTACACGTAGTAAACGTGGGTTCAATTCCAGAAGGAAAAATGTGTGTGTTGTGTGAGTGTGTGCGTGTGTGTGTGTGTGTGTGTGGGGTGGGGTGGGGAGGGGGTGACCTGTGTGTTTATCGAGCATACCCTGCTGCCTATACGTTCTCTGACCGAGTAGCCTGCTGCACTTTGGGAAGCTGTATCTTACTCAATCGGTGTGGACCCATCAGGACATGTACAAATCCTTCGCCCTAGAAAGAATCCAAGTGATTCCAACGGGGCGCTAAGGTTAGCTATCTTTCACCCCCCCCCCCTACACAGGGTAGTGCTACTGACTGAAGTGTCTTTAGGTCATTCCCAAAGGGGGATTATAACATGTTCTTATGCACAGTAGAATTGTAAATGGCTTATTTATCAATGTCATGCTCATATTGTGTCGGAAAAAACATAGAGGGAACTGTTTATTCTTTCCTCATCCTTACTATCGTCATTTTCCTCTACTTCTTTTGTTTTTGTCACTCTTTCGTGAACTGCTATTTCCAGGGTGCCTTGATAATCGAAGAAGACTGTGCTTTTGAGGCTAGAGAGGTGAGCAGAGAAAGCCTGATTCCCCATTTGCACTTCTCTGTTGACATCTACCCCTTGGCGCTCATATTATGATCTTATGCAGCTGCGAACCCCGTAAAACCTTACTTTAAAAAACAACAAAAAACCCAAACAAACTATCTTTAAAAAAACAAAAACAAAAAAAAAAAAGAAAAGAAAAGAAAAGAAAAGAAAAGAAAAAAAATGATGATGATGATGATAATAATAATAATTGTAATA
>NW_004797282.1:2521539-2524348 GCF_000002075.1 Aplysia californica | reverse complement strand
ATAATAATAATAATAATAATAATAATAACGCAGCTTATTACTATAGCTCCCAGTCCCGTAAAATATAGCCCTCGCGATGTCAATACACCTACTTTCATCTCAACACCAAATACAAGGGTAAGAACGTGCATACATACGCTGTTTAGAACAACGATTAGTAGACACACAAACAGAAATACTTGCCATCACAGCACAACAGATGACGATATGGATATTACATGCGCATCGCATTATATATGAACATAAGAGAAAAATTGTGAATAGATGTCGTACAAGTTGAGACCATTATCGGACTCCAGTTTGCCCAGAATGAGTACATAGTACATGCATCGCTACCAGAGCATTACAAAGTTCTATCTGACATTTTCGGCCATTTTGTGGCCTCGGTGGCCTTGTGGTTAGGCTACCGGACTCGTAATCGTGAGGTTGCAGGTTCGGGGCTCAGACGTTGTGTCCTTGGGAAAGGCACTTATTTGTACAAATTTTCCTAACTTCACCCAGGTGGCAATGAGTACCCAGCCATAGACAGCGGAAGATCTTGTCAGCATGTTAGTGTTTTAGCGCCTATGAATAGCCGCTTGCACTGTATGCTTCCCAGGAAATTTAGGTTGTTTCAGAATGCTCTCAGGTCTGCTGGGGTAATAGTATAGAATGTGAAGAGCATCCAGCTTACTGTTGAGCGGGGATTTGCGCTATACAAATGCTATCTATTATTACTATTACTAAGACCATGATTCCAGAAACCAAATGTTCTATCTGCTTTATCAAACTGGTAAGATTATTTGGAGTCGTTTTCAAGATATTCAAAGAATTAATTGCCCTCGAAAGAGCTTGACATAATGCGAAACTCAAAAATGTTAACGTCAAATTACTTAAAACTTGGTACTGAGCAGATAGAGCTTTGGAAGTCTAGGGCAACGAAATATGTGTGGCAGGGTTTCGTCATGTCACCCACGTTAGTGTAAGGTTGTGACAGGACTGTCATTGTTAAAGTTGTATACGACTCGGCACTTCACACTCGCCTCTTGTTTCGCGCCGGAAATTGTCTAATGAAGTAAATGCAGTGGTTTGTGGTGCGTGTGTAGACAGAGAGACAGAACACTGCATAATTATGAAACAGTGGAGGTGAAAGGGGACGTAAAAGGTGATGTCATGTGTGTCATTGACCTGTATTCAAAACAAAAAATTGGGCAAATAGAAGGAACGAAAGGCACAAATAATAGAGGGTCGACTCCAGAAGATAAAAGGCAATTAGATACTTTACAATAGATACGTACATAATAAGTTCCGTACAGAAAAGGTAATTGAGCAAAGATGTTATGATCGCAAAGGAAAGACACATGTCCAAGTGAAAAGAAGGTAATCCATGAATTTTAAAGAAAAATATTATTTGCAGTACACAACTGGTTATAAAAGTACAATGTTAAACACTTATGTCATTTGATACTGACCACATATATCATTCACAGTTCATCTTTCAGTTGACACCTTTGGGGAAATTGTTTTACTGCATTTAGACTTTAAAAATATTCTGTATACACGAATTCATCAACTGAACTTCATAAATCACGATGTTACGCCAAGACAGACAATCGATATGCCATTTCTGGTTGTTACTATGCAGCGCCCTGCTTTTGAGATACGGTTATCGTGTATTGCTCAGTGACATACCGCAGTGACACACCCCAGTGACCCCAGTGACCCCCAGTGAACCCAGTGACCCTGTGGCTCACCAACCCTAAAGTGTGGACACCTACGTAATATTTGCCCTATTGATAGTCTCACCTCACCTTTGTTCTTTTTAGGAGGAGGGTTGTTTAGTTGAGTTGAGTTTTGCTTTGTTTTGTTTCAGTTTGTTCTTTTGTTCCGGTTTTCATTTTTTGTTTGGCTTTTTTTCTTTGATGTTAGAAAAGGGGAGGAGGAATGGTTCTTTTATAGGTTTTTTGCTTTCGTTTCTAGATTTTTTTTTCTGGAAAGGGGGGGGGGGGGAAGAGAAAAACTGACAAAAATGGAAACTTGTGTTTCTTACCTCACAGAAGTAGGCCACCTCCTCGGGCGACACGTTGCTCCAGGGCTTGGCCACAGACAGAGGCCGCACGCCGCGAGGTTTCTTGGAAAACTTCATGCCCGTCTACAACCTCCCTACTGTTCAAAGTTCAACTCCGTCTTTCCTTCTAAGCAACAATAACTTTCAGAAGTTTAAATAGATTTTTGGTAGTTTTTTTAAATCTCAAAAAGTGTAAACTGTTACATTCAATACGCGTCGCGTTTAGATAAGCGTTGAAATACTGTGAATGAACAGAAAAAGATAATACTTATATTATCGTTTTGGTCCATTCTGGAATCCCACAACGCTGCAGTTAGAAAGATGTTTTTGACACTACTGTGACTCGTCTGTATAACCGCCGACTGTTTTGTAAACTGCTATATAATAGATACACCATACGTTTTTATAAAAAAAAACAGTTAAACATTTATTTACAGACCGCTGACGTAACTCCTGATTTTAACGACCACATTGCATTTAACGTTTCAAAAGAGTCTCCTCCGTGAAATGTTGCCTAATTAATTTGATGTTTAGAGAAAAACAACTTCTGTGAAGTGAGGCGTTATCAAAACCCCATTTATTGCGGGCGGTAAACGGCTCGGGAAGCGCTGCTATGAGTCAATGGACGTTGTGTTGCGCTGGGCTCCAGGGGAAAACTCCCAGAAAATTAAAGCCTGTTCTCTGATGTTGGCACTTTTCTCTATTGTTGCGGGCAGTGTGGGCTCATCAACACGTTACAAATCGCGTCACCAAAAGAGCCCC
>NW_004797282.1:2519193-2520698 GCF_000002075.1 Aplysia californica | reverse complement strand
AACAAAAAAAAAGAGATTTAAAACAGCGAGAGGGACTTTATTATTCTCTTTTTTGAAAAATTATTTTCCTGTTTTGAAAAACAAACAAACACGCTCTCTTTTCTGGAAAAAAGGGAAAAGGGGGACATTGGGTGGGTTGGAAGAGAGAAAGGCGGGTGGGGTGCGGATTGTCAAACGGCTTCATTAAAGGTCGTACGCTTGATTACATTTACATTTACACCTGGGCTAAAAAACGCTTTAATTTCGAAACTAGTGACAAAATCTAACAACATTCGCCACCACTACCACCACACCACCACCCCGTCACCTATCTGTACTGAAAACATTAATGAACAAATAAGTGGGAAAAAAAATCACTGACAAAATAGGGGACACAATTCACCGACAAAGCAGAACTAAGGGGGGTAATTGAAGCTGGAGTTGTTGCATCAAAATTGAATAGATCTGTTTGTTCAAGAGGAATGGCGCCCTGAGCTTTTGTTAGGCTACTAGGGTACGGAAATTTGCACCCGATTTTAATGGTGGTATCGATGTTGATGGTATCGGGAAAGCCTACCGAGTGTGACTGAAACAAAAATCGTAGAAAACAGGAATGTTCACTCAGCTAAAAAAGTGTCCTAGGAATTCCACGCACTGCTTCAGATGGCGCTGCAGTCTTTGTTTTGAAGCTGTTTTTCGTTTCTCCAGAGGATGAAGAGGAATCGCACACTTATTAGTTTCAATTAAATTTTTGGAAACTCTGTTCGCAAAGCGGGCGCTTTTTCGAAGAGGGCGCCACCGGATTCTGAGGATACTTATTTGTCCATTTGGCTCAAAGGGAGGAGTGAACCATCTAGATCTATGTACGATCGCTGACGAAAACGACTTAAAATGTTGTTCACATGGACCTAAGGATTGTATTAATTTTGTACTTGGCTTGGTCAACACGCACCAATACTGTTTCCTAGGATTACAAAAAAGAAATTAAAAAAAAAATATATTATCAGAAAAAATATGATAAAGAGCACCAAAAACCCCCCCATACAACCAGTATCGACTTGGCGGAAAAAGAGGGGTCTGGTAATAATGCACACCAAAAAATTATAGTCATCTCTCTCGATCTTTCGATACTCATCAAATATGCTACAAAAGAATCGATACCAATAGACGATTAAAAAGTTAACCGGAAGCAAATTTCCGCTGCCCTTGTCTGCGACGGCGAATCTGGACTAAATCTCGGCTGTGTGTGAACGGTTGGTGATTAAATTTTGATCCTTTCTCTTCGTGTGATTTTTTTTTTACACTGTATTATGTGGACCCCCATTTCCAGAACTGTGCTCTGTGCTTTAGCCAGTTGTTGGATAAGCTGAACTTTGAACTAGCCCTCCTTACCAGTGGGAAGCCAACATCTCCCTCCCCCCTCCCTCAAATACAGGATTGCTACCGCACTACCAAACCTGCCCCCCCTCCTTTTCCCTTAAGTGACCTCTCCACTCCCCCTTACCCCCAAATCTCCTCAGCCTGAA
>NW_004797282.1:2517379-2518915 GCF_000002075.1 Aplysia californica | reverse complement strand
GTCATGCAAAGTTACAAAGCCTTCCAATTTACCAAGTCATGCAAAGTTACAAAGCCTTCCAATTTACCAAGTCATGCAAAGTTACAAAGCCTTCCAATTTACCAAGTCATGCAAAGTCACAAAGCCTTCAAAATTACCAAGTCATGCAAAGTTATAAATGCAGTTGCGAGCGCCGTAAAACCTCTACTAAAACTAAAAAAAACTAAAAAGTTATAAAGCCTTCAACGGAACCAAAGTTATGCAAAGTTTTCAGCTTATTCATCGTATTTTTCTTTCTGGAAGCTGATCCTCAAATAGATTGGAATGGCAGGTCTAAAAGTGGGTCTGGCACGCTAGATTGTTTGGAAATATCCGCAAGACCAACGCGACAGTGACATAAGCACCGAGTGTGACATATCACGTCACGTGTCGTATCTATAAATAGACGTGAGCGGTGAGTACAGAATGCCGGAACGTGACGATGCAATTTCCTTTTCAGTTCCAAAAACATGTCGCGCTTTGAAATGAAGACACGCTCCATTTAGTTCCATTTATCTCTGAATTCAACCCTTGACCCCTCTTCCTCGTCAAATCCCCCCCCCCTCTCCTCCTCCCGTCCCACCTCTTGCTCTACACCCAAATTGTGCTACCGTCATGCCTGAATGGTGATGTAAGAGCGGGACATTTTCTCAAGGGTGGGACAATGTTTGGGCACTTACACCCTCGGCCACTCCCACGATGCTCCTGAATGTTCGCGGCAGTTTTACGGCGAAATTGAAATGAAAACATATTTTATGGAAAGCGTATTGCGTCGTCTCGGTCCAACGATTTGTAGTAAAGTGCACAGTCATACTGGTTCATAACGGCCACTCAAAATCACAGAGAAAGGTGAGAGTTATAGGCCTGGTGAGTGCTATGGATAGGGTCGGGGTTATAGTTACTTATAAGACTTGACAAAGTCAACGATGGTTTAAACTCTGAATATTGTCTTTCTATTTCATTTTCTTGAAATCTTTTATCTGCGATAAGATCATCTTCGCATTAATTTGGCAAACACGACATTCCGTTTGAGGACGGGTGACAGAGAACTCATGTCGCAAGTGAACGACCGCTATGAGCGAGTTTTGAAGCCGACTTGTTGCAAAAATAACCGACTGATCGTGGTCGTATTGGACAGAGCCCGATATGGACAGGGTGACAACAATATAGGAAAAACACAGGGGAAGCCCCCCCCCCCAAAAAAAAAAAAAAAAAAAAAGAAAATAAGAAAAGAAATGCAAGGTACGAATAACAAAATTATAGCAAATTAAAAAGGAAAAGTGTTAGAGACGAAAAAAATAAAATAAAAAAGGAAAAACGCAAGGGACATAAAAAAGGAAGAGCAAAAACGCAAAGGTATCACAGATCGGTAGCTGTTAGTACAGATGAGAGGTATGGCTGGTTTGACTGTAATTAGTAATGCCATAAGTACGGCCATCTTGTCATCACGATAGACTATCGTCTATGGTGTAGTGATTAGGCATCTCGACGTCAAAGGCATAATGGCTCGAGTTTGAT
>NW_004797282.1:2513034-2514320 GCF_000002075.1 Aplysia californica | reverse complement strand
AGAAAGAGAGAGAGATAGAGAGACAGAGAGAGAGAGAGAAAGAGAGAGAGAGAAAGAGAGAGATAGAGAGACAGAGAGAGAGAAAGAGAGAGATAGAGAGACAGAGAGAGAGACAGAGAGAGAGACAGAGAGAAAGAGAGAGAGAGACAGACAGACAGACAGACAGACAGATAGACAGACAGAGACAGAGACAGAGAGATAGAAATAGAAACAGAGACAGAGACATAGACAGAGACAGGCAGCCACGTACAGGTAATACAGAAACGACCCAGACGAAATCTCAAATCATTGTCTGTCTGGTCCAATTATCTCATTCACATAACAAGAGACCCAAACTCCACACTTTTTATTGTGATATTTATTCTGGTGGAGCCGTGCAAATAGACGCAAGTACCGAGGGCAAAGTGCGGGTGTAGAAGGTCGAGTACCGTTGTATTATAAATAACAAAGAATCTGAAATAATGAGATCAGCAATTGCTTTTTCTGAATGACTGGAAATTTCCAGATTTAGACTGAAAACAATTTAACCCCTCTCTCGAAATAATTTTCGTGTAATCGTTAATTGAAATATGTGTTCATAAGGTAGTGAAATGGGTCGGGTTTCGACTGTGTGTGCTCCTTTGGAATTAATATTAACTGCTTGCCCTAGCCCAATGCCCTTGTGCTGATTAAATAGTGTGTTACGACCGGTGGAATAGGCGCCCGTCGATTTTGGGGCATATTGAGGAGTTATTGGTGTCGTCAAAGATCGTTCATAACAAGATAGTTCACTCAACCAAAACAGTGTCCGCGGAACTCCGCGCATTGGTTCAGATGGCGCTGCAGTCTTTGTTCAGAAGCTTTCTTTCGTTTCTCCAGAAGAAGAATAGGAATGGCACAGTTTGTGAGTTTCACTTTTATTGTTTTTCACACAAGTAGGGTAACTGTTCGCAAAGTCCATGGGGAGTGGGAGCTGATTTTAGACATAAAAGATGGCGAGAAAATGGCCAACAAAGTTTGGTGAATTCAAAAGCTTGAATGTCCTTTGAAAGTGAACATTTATATTTCCATGCCTTTGATCAACGTTTTCCAGCAAATCCACACAGAATTGTATTTTTAAATTGGCATAATTAATGGTGATGAGTCCAACCTCCATCCAGAACGTTTCTTAGTGTTTTAGAGCCCGTTATGGTAATGTATTACACGTGTTATAAATTGTAGAGCGCACAGAGCTTGCTGTCGAACGGGGACATATGCTATACATATTTTATTCATTATTATTATTATTATTATTTTTTAAAAAATAA
>NW_004797282.1:2507657-2509465 GCF_000002075.1 Aplysia californica | reverse complement strand
TAGATAAATAAATAAATAAACTAGCAAATAAACAAACAAACAGACAGACACTTTGGTAGGCTTACACAGAAGTGGATGTCCGGACAGACTACACACACGACTCACCCTGTGTATCCTGTACGGATTCTGTGACATGAGACAAATTCCACCTGTAGGGTTGACCATGTCCAGACACGTGACGCCCTTATCCCTGCCCCCATCTTCCAACTTCTGGTGCCTTCGCCACAGGCCATTCATCTTCATGACCTTGACCTTGTCCATGAAAGTCTACACACCGTGTCTCAACACACTCGGTGACGTCACGGCGTGTTTTGCGCGAGGCAAACACAGCAGCAACTACACACAACCAAATGGTGGGTCGAGAATTCTTGTCCAACCTGCTCTAACGACCACACATCCAGGACAATCACCTGTACAAACGACCACTCCCTACTCCACACCCCTTTCGTTTTTACATTTTATGTTGACACACATGTGACAAGTCCGCCTGTCTAAGACAACCACTTTTCTTCACGACAGTAGGAGACCCTGGTGGGATTTTTACACTTTAATGACAGTGTCCAAGAAGTCAACGGCTGTAAAAATTACTTTTGGCTTCGAAAGAAATACAAAGTTTGATCATTTACAGCGGTAGAAATGAATCTGCAATGTACACTGTAGACGTTTTGTATTTCAAAACATTTGGTCATTCTGTGATGGGAATGGGGTTAAAATGCCATATAAACATTTTTTTAGTGCTGGTGGAGATAGATTATAATATTATATGAATGGTTAGGTGAGAGAAACGAAATTGGTCTGTGTAGAAAATAACTCTTGATTTGTTCATGGAAGCTGCACTGAATCTCAATGCATTCGGAAATACTGAGGTGAGAATGGGGTAAAATACCACAAGAACATTGTTTGCTAGTGCCGGTGGAGAACAACTATGAATGAATTGATTGGTGAGAAAGAACGAAATTGGTTCTGTAGAACTGAATCCTTCGATTGTTCATAGCAACTGCGGTGCATTCCAATACGTTCGGCCACACTTAGGTGAGAATGATGTTAGAATCGCAGATAAACATAGGTACTTAGTGCCAATAGAAATAGATTATTAATGGTTTGGTGAGCAAACTGTAAATAATAATCACTATAACCATTGTGTCTGGAATTCTGCACTGTATATCAACGCAATCGGTTAAACCCCAGTGAGAATGGGGTTAGAATAGCGTATAAAAATAGCTGTCTAATGCCGGTAGAATAAAGTTAACGGTTTAGTGAGAATAATACAATGAGTAAAAATTGACTCTGAAATTGTTTGTGGAAACCGCACTGTATCTCAATGCATTTGATAACACTAGCGAGGATGGAGTTAAAATACCTCTGAAACACACATATCTAGTGCCTGAAGGAACAGCTTCTTAATAATCTGATGAGAATATCGAGGTTTGTTTGTAGAAATGAATGCTAATACTGCACACTGAATGTCCGCGCTGCATCCCAACACATCCAATTACACCGCAGGGGAAAAGATGGAGTTTGTTTGATCCTTTTCGTAGTAGAAAACACTGCACCAGTAATACTGATCGGTCACCAATAACTGTTATATCGGGAAGCTGTTAACATTTACAAGGCCCAGGGAGCAAAATTTTCTGTGAGAAAAAATAAATAAACCCAGAACAAAAACCAACTGTTCATTCTTTTAACTAACGTACCTACATTATACATTTTTCAGTTCCTTTTTTCAACATTTAGAATTTGAATTTCACCACAATGCAGTTTCCTGAGCATATGCAACCAATGCGAGAGATAAAGAAACTAGTAAAAAG
>NW_004797282.1:2502751-2505251 GCF_000002075.1 Aplysia californica | reverse complement strand
ATTTGCTTACAGTGAGTACCAAAGAAGGGAGTGTTTTTTTCTTCTCTCGTCGCTTACAAAAAGTTGCAATACCGTGTAAACAGTGTCATTGTGACGTAGAAAGCAACACAGGGATTTATTGCGTTTATTTATTGATATAGCATAACGACGGTGTGCGACTTAAAACGTGTATCCACCAAATTAGGTCAATTAATTTTTGGTCTGAAATAATAGTTATTTGCAACCATAATTACAGTTAGTTTTTAAAATGAAATTCATGTTCAATAAGTTGTGCTTTTTAAAGTCGCGGCACAAGATGCAATGCTGGTAAATCATAAGACAAGAAATGATTGGAGAACCATGATTGCTAAAGTCTGTATCAGATCTGGCACTTTATGACGATGAGTTAAACGGAGATTACTCAATTTTTCCAACCTTTCTGGAAATCATTATTCACGCACATACACGGTAAGGGTCGGACAGGGGCGGTAGAAAATTCGCGTAAAGCTCCTGTTTGTTGTCCGTACTAATAAACTTGGTAATTACCGACACCCTGTGACGACATCACACCGCGATGACAGCTCGTCAGCTCAGTGGAACAACGCTCTATCTCGCTTTCACTCGCTTTGAGATATGTGTGTTCAAACTTTTTCACAAAGTATAATATCTGACCTAAATTGGGTCGATGGGGGCGTAAAAAACACCTATATTAAATATAAAACCCAACACACTATATCTACTCAAGCAAAAAAAAACAAAGTAAACGCGGTTTGATCGTTGGAAATAACGAAGCATTTACATAACATCTTGATATGGAGAGAGTACAAAGGGAAGCCTCAGCCATTCTAATTCCAAAATGCAACAGAAATGCAAGATAGAACCTTGTTGTTCTGAAATAGTAAGTTTCTCTTTTGCGTCCCTTGCTTGACAAATATATCGCTCTCCACCTCGCGGGAACCAATGAAACGTACCGCTCCCGATTTCTATAATAATATATCAGCAACAGCTTGGGCGAGGCTAGAAGTGAACACGGCGTAGGAATATTGTTTCCGGTCTATTGAGTATCCCCCACGCTCTGCAATCACGGTTGACTGGAACAGAAAACCGAGTATCTAACAAAATAATGTTTGGTTTCCAATTGGAGGAAAAAAACAGCAAAAGAAAAACAACAAGAAGAAAAAACCAACGAAAACAAAATAAAACAACCTACCAACTTACAGATATTAGATTTTCTTTTTTTTTCAATTCAAATTTTCCGCTTCCCAAAAATGTTTTGAGCAGGACTATTTGTTGACTGTTGAGATGAAGAGAACAAAGTTAAACGCAGCGATATGGGCATTTTCGCGAAGATCGAGTAAAATAAAAAAAGGATTTCACCCAGATTCCCACAAACTAGTTTTTTTTTCCATGAAAAAGATAATCGTTCGGGTGGCATGCAAACTCGGAAACGTCGTGTGAATATCCTTAGTATATCCTTAGTGTATCGAGACCCTTGGGGAAATCATTGAAGAAAATGTAACAGCGCATTCAAATATTTGGGACTACAGTATCACATCACAGAGGTTGATGGTTTTGGGGCGGTAAGGTGACGTCAATACAGGCAGGTGTGAACTGTTTCGACGCACACGTATACATACACACATAGAGGCGCACGTGCACACACCCACACACCTATACACACCCACACACCTATACACACCCACACACCTACACACACACACACACACACACACACACACACACACACACACAAATATATATACATACTTGTAGAAGCACACATACATCCACAGAAGGGCACACACACACACACACTCACACACACACACACACACACACATACACACATACACACACACATACACACACACATACACACACACATACACACAGGCACACATGTACACAGAGAGCGACTCCGAATAATCTTACGATTTTGATAGAACAGACAGCTTTAATTTGGTTTCTAAACTCATGATCCTAGTAACTCTAAACGGCCAAAAATGTCAGAAAGAACATTGTAATCCTAAGATAGATACTAGATCTAGTGTACAGACAATTCCATAAGAGCAATTGTAACCAAAAGCTCTGTTATGTTGAAACCGATCCAATAGTAAAGGGCAGTCAAAAACAACGCAATTGGTCTTTTTATGGCCGAAAGTTTAGCTGTTCTGTTTCTTCCGCTCTTCCGGTTCACACTTATGAGCGCTTTGTTCTAATCTCGTAGCCGTTAAATGTCACCAAAAACATTACAAAGGTCGTGTTCCTTCTTTTTGCTAGATGCTCAATATCTCTAATCGAACTCAGTAATGATGTCTACAGTCGTATTGACCTAATTTTTATACTTTTTGTTTTTCAATAATCTAAAAGAATTCACTCGCAAGCGCACAGACTCACACCCTCCACCCCTTTCCACAACCTGACTCATACCTCATCCCTTCCCCATGACCTTCATCTGGTCCATAATTGGCCCACACCCCATTCCTCTCTCCCCTCCTCCCTGACCTAGTTCAGACCCCCC
>NW_004797282.1:2492127-2501242 GCF_000002075.1 Aplysia californica | reverse complement strand
TATCTATCTCTCTCTCTCTCTCTCTCTCTCTCTCTCTCCCAATCTCTCACCCTCTCTCCCATTTCTCTCTCCCTCTTCTTCTTTATCTCTCCCCCCCCTCTCTCTCTCTCTTTGTCTGTCTTTCTCTATCTGTGTCTCGCTCCTCTTCGCACATATTCAAATACCACAGCGGGGAAAAAACCAAACGATCAAAGTCCTATCTACATTCTACGAAAACTAGTCATAAAAACTGAAAAAGCACGGTATTTGACCATTTATTATTTTTTAAAAAATGGAACTCTTTTTAGAAGTGTATTTTTCTTTGTATCAAGTCTGAGCCCATTGACTCGTTTGATAGTTCTTAATAGTAAGCCGTAAAACTATTGCAAATACCAAAGGCAATGAATACTTCAATTTGTTCGGGATGGTGATTTTTTCTCGTAATACACTTCTCACATAAATCTCGAGCACTTCGTTAGCTCAGTTGGTATCATGTTGGACTGTGGAGCGGATGGTCCTGGTTCAAATCTCAGACTGGCGTTCTTGAACTAAGGTCAGTTTGTGGAGTTTTCAAGGCTCCGAACCCGTTTGGCTCAGCCCTATCGGAGACGGATGATAAATTCGGAGGTCCCACTTTTTAAATAATCTAATAATATTGACTGGGGTATTACGCCTACACACTTACTTTCAAATGAGTCTCTACATCTAACGACTGTGCTCGCTATTCGATTGGGCATTAGAAACCATCTTATAGTTTAGGATCTTTGGTAATACAAAGCTGGTTTGCCACCTAACGCAAATACACAAGCTGTGCACAAGCAAAGTAAGGTTGCATCTGTAGCTCAATAAAGATATCTTGTTTGTGCTCTTGATCTTCTTTTTCCAACTATCAACTGTGGTCTTATTTGATGACCCAGTGTTGTGTTAGTGTCTGACTTCACTCAACAAAGTTCTCTTTGTGAAAGGGCATTTACCTCACCCGCATAAGAGAAGAATGTAACAACTAGGTATATTAATATATTTTTATACCTGTTATGCCTTTTTGTATTTGCGTTAGGTGGCAAATCAGCTTTGTATTACCAAAGATCCTAAACTATAAGATGGTTTCTTCAGATGCAGGAGGTCTGATCAGCGCTAATTGTCAACAAGTAGTCGCATTAGAATTACAAAATTCTATTTGACATTTTTGGCCGTTTTGGGTTACAAAGACCATGGGGTCAGAAACCGATAATATGTTCTAGCTGCCCTATCAAAATAGCAAGATTATCTGGAGTCGTTCTCAAGACATTTAAAGAATTGCATTTAATAAAAAGTTTTACTTGTGAAAATTATTTTTCTTAACGTCAAATTTCTCAAAACTAGGTACTGAGTAAATAGAACTCCGTAATTCTAGGGCTGCCATTTGTTAGGTGTTGCCACCAGCGGTTTTGAGAACGCTTTGTTTAGTTCCTCAACAAGGAGAGAAGTGAACTATCTTGCTGTATAGGATCTTTGATGTTGCCTTAGCAAGGGAACGCGGGTTTTAGGGTATGTCCCCAAGGCCAACTGGTGCAAAAACATAAGAGTATAATGCTAGGTTTTTCCCCTGCTAGCAATTAAAATACATAGATAAAAACGAACTACACATGTAAATTGTTAAGGCATCTGTCAAGATTACCATCAGACAGTATAGCGGCGACAGGACATAACTAGAAATCAGCTGGAGACAGGGGAAGAGGTGGTCACGGGAATATAGGGATAGAAAGAGAGTTAAATCTGAGATAATAATAGCAATAATAATTATGAGGATGATACTTATATTAATAATGATAATAAAAATAATGATAATAATGATTATTATATTTAAAAAAATAATAACACTTAATAATATTGATGATGATGATGGTAAAATATTACTACTACTACTACTACTACTACTACTACTACTACTACTACTACTACTACTACTACTACTACTACTACTACTACTACTACTAAAACTACTACTACTACTACTACTACTACTAATACTACTACTACTACTACTACTACTACTACTACTAATACTGTTAATAAAAATAACAATAATAATAATAATAATAATATTAATAATAATAATAATAATAATGATAATAATAATAATAATAATGATGATGATGATGATATTGATAATAATAATAATATTAATAACAATAATAATAATGATAATAATAATAATAATAATAATAATAATAATAATAATAATAATAAAAATACTACTACTACTACTACTACTACTACTACTACTACTACTAACAATAATAATAATAATAATAATAATAATAATAATAATAATAATAATAATAATAATAATAACAACAGTTCATCCATCATGATCTGATTATGACCTTTTAACACTCAAGCAGGAAAGAGAACTTATAGACCTTGCCAGCTACGGAAAAAACAATAGAAGAATAACTTACTTGGTTGATCATAGAAACTGTGATGTCTTCGATATTTGAATCCGCCATGTTAGGCTTTGGTGTCTCTACCGCAGAGGTAGGACGCAATTCTCAAAACCCAGCCTAGTGATCTTGTTAAACTTAAGACTTTAACTTCAGTGGTAAACCTTCGAAGAAGGGTTGAAGTTCAGGAATCTAAATTTAGAGAGTACCTTTTCTCGTACGCTTCCGTGCAAGTGGCAGGTGGGGTCAACAGAGGCACAAAGTCGGAGCTTGTCAGTCACTATAAATTTGGTATCCCCCTCAGCTTGGGTTGAACCTGACACACACACAATCGGAAGCCCGCCTACGAAATGATCGTATAAGTTATTGTATGATGGGGGTGCAAAACATCTACATAAATAGGGGAAAAATAATCTTTCAGAAACATTTACTTTTGTCATCATGTTTCGAAATGAGGGATCACATGCTACGGTCTAGGAGTCCCCTCTTGTTGAATCAAAGCACCCATTCATTTGTGTGCGTTGTGCATGCGCTTTCTTCTATTTTAACCCTTTCACGCTGAGGCGTTTCCAGATATGTTTATGCTAACAAAATAACATATAATCGTTTATTCATGAGATATCCAAATACAGCCATGATATTATTCCCCCTTATTAAGAATACCAAAATGCACAAAGTACAAATATAACTTCTAAAACATCCTAAATAATAACAAAAGAAAAAAAATGTCAGTGAACCAGTTTGGGAGAACACAGGATAGGGCATATCTACACAGCAGTAAAAGAGGTTAAGTCTTTAACGACACGGATTCTGGCCATTCGGCAAAGCTCGAAAACGTGCATAACTCTGTTTTTCTAACAGATTTTAAAAATAAATTCTGACTTAAAAATGTGACACTTACATAATGTAACAACTTGCATGCTTTGAATTATGTGTATATTCATGATTCTGATTTGTGTATGTGGTTCAAAATGTGCCACAACTTTGCCCCGGGTCTTCTGCTAGTCGGATACATATCTCTACCCTAGAATTAGAAAGTTCTACCTGCCCTGTACCTAGTTTTGAGAATTTTGACGTAACAAATTTTGAGTTTCACAGCCTGTCAAGCTTTTTCATATGAATTCCTTTGAATAATATGTTGATAACCACTCCGAAAAATCTTACGGTTTTGATAGAGCAAATAAAACATTTGTTTTCTGATCTCATGGTCTGGGTGACTCAAAACGGCCGAAATCTTTAGATAAAACGATGTAATTTTTGGGTAGCGATATGTCCGCTACGTCCAGAAAGAGTTAATGAGATAACCAGAGCGTGTAAGACCAAACATTTCACGCTGTAAGGTGTAATAGAGAGGGAAACTTTACGACAGTAACCGCATCTAGTGACAGGCAGCTTTTCAATCCTCGCCACTCAATGTGTTAGTGAATACATTCTTCACAGCAGGCTGTTTTTTTATATTTGAAATATGAAAATGTACCAATCACACAATGGCATGCCGAGCACTCAGCGAGTGAAACCTGCACCCGTATGTACTTCTTGAGAAAAGTCTCAATGGTTTTAGTATGAGGTTCCTTTCAGTCTTTAGTTTTAGTAGAGATTTACGGTGCTCGCAACTGCATAAGGACATATGAGCGCCAGAAGATTAGAGGTGTTACAAGAGAGTAAAAAACATAAAAAAGAAGAAGGGGCGATAACGACGATAGGTGTTTGATAGGGAAGAAGGAGCAAACCGCTCCATAGCACCCGTCAACCACCCACGAGGTTCCTCTGATGCGTTATTGAATCAAACTGAGTGGGGAGTAAAGATGTCATGAAATCTTTTGTGTGGGTAACGAGAGAATGTAAGATTGAAGAATACCATAACAATTTCCCAATGGGGAAATAGAAAATATAAGATTGAAGAATACCGTGAGATCGATACTATTCAAAGCCAGATTGATCTTTTCTGTAAGGAACTTGAGAATGTAAGATTGGAGAATACCTTAAGAATTTCCCACTGGGGAAACAGAAATTGTAAAATTGAAGAATACCAAAATATCCTGTCTTTGGGGAACTGGAGAATGCAGAATGTAAGTATCCCATAAGACGTTGTTTATGAGAATCTAAATATTACTACTTGAGGATAAGTCTTGTTTGTTGGATAATACATTTTTTAAGAGCCTCAATCTAAGTATGAGTTTTACGGTATTTGCAACACAAACAGAGAACAATGATAATAATAATAATAATAAATGCCGAAGACAAGATGTGTTACCGTACCAGAGATTAATAAACAAAGGAAAGACAAAAGGGAGATAAGGACGATAGATATATGATTGGAAAGAAGGAGCAAACTACGTCAGAGCGCCAGCCAACCACCCTTTTATTGATATATTTTTGGGGTCGCCATTTTTGCATCTTTTCTGGTACAGGCGGTTGCGTCTAATACAGTGGTAGGGGGACCTTTAATTATTTATATATTTGTTTCTTTGTTTTTTAGTTTGTCTGTTTGTTTGTTGTTGTTTTTTAGCTTGTTTGTTTATTTGTTTGTTTTCCTTGATTTGTTAGCTGTTTGTTTGTTTGATAGTTGTTGCTGGCTCGCTTGTTATGATGGTTTATTTGTTTATTTAAGTAAAGTGAAACACATCGATAAAATAACGGTCGCATTGTGCTGGAAAAAAAGACACCGACAGACAGAAAGCACAGAAGTAAAAAAGACAGTAGTAGAAGTCAGTCCTACAAAGGGTGTTTTCCAGTCTCTGACACCTCTATTGGCTTCCCGATGTTTGGCAGAAATACAAAATTGGCAGAGGCGCATCATAATCCGAGGATAAAAAACATGTAAGGAAGGGGAAAATAATAGACAGAGAAAAAACAACAACAACAAAACAAAAAACAAAACAAAACAAAACAACAACAGCAACAACAATAGCAGCAGCAGCAACAACAACAACAGCAGCAGCAGCAGCAGCAACAACAACAGCAGCAACACCACCAACAAAAAAACCCCCCGACAACAACAAACAATACGGGTTCGCTAAACTTGTTTTCACAAGCATATACAACAAATTCGGTCAGTGGAAATAACAGGTCACCGATATATTATACATTCACACTTGTGTAAACACACAAGCATAAACACACGCTCACAAACACAACATGCCCGCTTTTAAACACCCTCATTCAAGCACAGACAAACACAACCACAAAAATACACACATCAACGCCCACAGTTGAGATAATTCGTATAACATCTATCACAGAGGGAGTTTATCCGAAAGATTTTCACAAGAGTTATTGACGAATTGACGGAGAGCTATGATACCTCCCCCAAAACTCCATTTCTTTGAACAAAAAGGCACATAGATAGCCCTTAATCTTCTACACTCGGAACGGCACAATCGGAACAGCACGGAATGCTCATCTGATAACTCCAGAACACGACGACGAGCAAAATGAGGCGTTAAAAAGAGCGATCAAACCTCACGCCTCAGATTGCACATACACCAGCACACATATTATTTGCAAAAAACATATATTTAAAAGATAATTTAAAGAAAAAAAATTATAATACATGTAATAATAGAAAGATTTCCCGGCGTTTAATACATCTGATCGACAAAACACTAAAAAATGAAGATCAATCATTTGCTCGGATGACCACAGATCTGTGTGATCGTGTAGGGATTGAGGCTGACTCCAAGTACGGAATTCCCCGAACAACCTGAGTGATTCTCTGAGCTCCCAAAAAGCTTGCGGGACGTAGCTGGCGGTATCTCTAATGGAAGCTGTTATGTTGGAGTCGCTTTGACATGGGGCGAAGAATAAACGGAATCTCTCCCGATAAAGTAGATTGTCAATGGACACGATTAGGAAGTGTCTCTGTGAGACATCAGACTTTCATAATGGAGGTTTATTTGTTTATTCACGGGTTTGTTTGTTCCTTTTTTTTTCTTTGTTTGCCCGTTCTGATTCACGATAATAACTAACGACGTGTTTTTATTTTAATGTCGGTGTTTATACGACACGATCGACGGAATCTAGATAATTTACGAGGCGGGCGTCGACCTTGCCTGTCAAGGTCAACCCGCGCTGAGAGGGATACAACAATGTCCTAGCAGAAAGGCCGAGATAGTATTCGATATAAATTCTTCCCACACGGGAATCGAACGCGGGTCTCTTGGGTGCGCCAAAAAACCCTCCAAACCGCTACACAATAGACTCCGGGCGAACGAGATTAGTTAGATGGCAGTCAACACGAAGACAAGGGAAGACGGACAACAACTTACACAATACGTCCATCAGAGCGGAAAATCGATTTCTTTTTTTTGGACGAGAGGATACAATTCGGTATGTTCGTTTCCAGCATGGGTAAACAGGTCAAAGGTTAAGGAACGCAAGGCGGAAAAAAATAACAAGACATACACAATATGAAAATAATTAACGAACTTGTTGTTATGCATTTGAACCAGGTGGTCTACGTGTTGAGAGCTAATTTCAAGGCGCAGATTATGTTTAGGACATTAACATTTTCACCTGGACTTATATTTCGAACTCATGTTTTTTAAGCCATGCCTAGGCCAAACTAAAAAGCCACATGTGACATTCCAGTGATCCATTTTTGTGTCGAGAGGATTCGTGTCGTTTTGATGCACACTTTTAATCAGTATTTTCAGTGATTGCGATGGTAAGTCGACTACCGATTTCCTCACAAGCGGACAACTTGCAGTTGGTCTGTTTCTGGTTTTGTGGATACATGGCCTGCTTAAAATCACACAAGACAAAACTGTAATATCTCAGTGGGACGTTTCTACCTCGAAAGATCAATGAAGAAATATCTCGGTCTGAAAAATAACCCATTGCTTCCTTAACTCTCCTAATATGGATTGCAGACTAAATCGGCCGTGAGTTTCGTTCTGTTAAGGGATGGGAGTGTGGAAGGGGGTGGGGGTTGAGGCCAATTTAATCGGCGTAATTTGAGTCGTTTTTTCAGTTGGTTATGTATATTGTCTTATATATCGCCAAACATTTCAAACCTTTCAGAAATGAGCATGTGCTCTTCCCCCCTATTTACATTCCACTTCCTGAAAACGGATAGGTTAATGGCCTTTGCTTGCTTGGTTTGCCTGTTCACAAGCCTTTCCCAACACACGGAGCAACTGCACTGACAACATCCAGTATGTGTATGGAAATAAAAGCCATTAGCGAGGCTCTACATTGAATCAAAAACACAGGCCCTCAGCAAACAATAATTATTACGGACTATATGAGCAAAATTGTAAGAAGAATAGAGCATGTAGCGGCTCTCACACCCTAGGTAGATTGAAGGAGAAGGGGATCCAAAGAGGAGAAGGGAAACACAGCCATCTGTGTGGACCAGTCGACGGATCTCCAACCAGATTATGATGGAGACTGTAAGCAGACAGACTCTGCGATGGATCCTTAAGAGGGGTAGGGGGGGGGGGAGCAGAGATGAACATGTTTCGACTGTAGTGACCCCAACACTGATGACCAGGTGTGACAAGGTGTGACCTGGAAAACTATGATAGTGCTAATCAACAATAACATAATAATATGGTACATGTACAGCCTCATCCGAAAAAAACAACGAATGCTCTTTTTTCAATGCCATGTTCCATTTTGTGTATACTTTTTTCCTGATATCATATTCTTTATTCATTACATCTTCGTTACTACTATCTCCGTGTCTACTCTGTTTGATAAGATAAGTGTGGTAACCGTAGCCCCTCACAATACCCCCTTCACAATCTGTCCTGTTTACAAAGGACGTGTCTGGTACAGCCATAAAAACCTGTCCAGAACTGAAAGAGTTAAAGAAAAACAATAACTTGGGGCTAATGAGACACCGTCAGTAAGAAATAAAAAAAGTTTTAAAGATACGGTAAATTAAGTTAATTAGGAATAAACTATTCAAATCAAGGCAACTATCTCCCACTTTAAGAAAGAAAAGGGTGGAATGCTACATCTTCCCAATATTCCTATATGGCGCTGATACCTGGTCTTTGACAAGGAAAGGTGAAAACAAATTACATGCGTTTTAGATGTGGTGCTGCCGTAGAATGGCCAGAATAAGTTGGAAAATATAAAAGACAAACAAAGAGGTGTGTCTGATTTTACACACAAGGCAGACCCAGCTGAGCAAAGTAAAAGGTTAACAAATACAATTTTATGGCCATTAATAAAGACACTAGACCATTGTGGAAGAGGGGCTTGAAGGAAAGATGTGGGACAGGAGAACCAGAGGAAGACAAAGAACAGCATGGATGGACAGCATAAAAAACATGGACGGGCATAAATATGGCAGAATGTGCAACGGCAGCTCGTGACCGTGAAAGTTGGAGGGTCATTACACATCAACCTCTGAGTTAGAGATGACACCTCCAGGTATCCAGGTATCTTAAAGCTAAAGATAAATAAAACAAGGTCAGAATAAAAAAAGCTTTAAAGAGCTAGCAATAAATAAAATAAATTTGAATAAAAAAGCTTAAAATCTGGTAATGAACAAAGTATGTTAGGGATACATTGCTTTTCAACTAAGAACAAATAAAGTAAGGTGGGAATAAAGATACTCCCAACCATTCCCAAACCATTCTCAAAAGAGAGAAAGTGTGTGTGTGCGTGCGTGTATGTGTGTATATGTGTATGTGTGTGTGTGTGTGCGCGCGTGTGTGTATGTGTGTGTGCGTGTGTGTGTGTGTGTTAGAGAGAGAGAG
>NW_004797282.1:2490974-2491969 GCF_000002075.1 Aplysia californica | reverse complement strand
GGAAAAAAGGATAGAGAGCGATCATACCAGAGAGCGATAGATAGATAGATAGATAGATAGATAGATAGATAGATAGATACATAAAAAGAGAGGGAGAGAGAGAGACAGAGAGAGGGAGAGAGAGAGAGAGCGACAGACACACACTAATTGTGTGTGTGTGTGTGAGCGAGAGAGAGAGAGAAAGAAAGAAAGAGAGAGAGAGAGAGAGAGAGAGAGAGAGAGAGAGAGAGAGAGAGAGAGAGAGAGAGAGAGAGAGAGAGAGAGAGAGAGAGAGAGAGAGAGAGAGAGAGCCTGACTTCAACAAGTTTGTTTTTTAACTGACTCCGTGGCACATTGAGCTGGCATTATTGAAGCTCGTCTTTCAACCCGGTCCAAACAAAGCCGAACGATTCCAAACAATTCCAAACAATTCCAAACAAATTCAAGCTATTCAAAAATAAAATCCGAAGTGTCCAGAACCGGTCCCAATAGACACGTTACGTTTAAATGGATCAGCTCCAAATAAATGCAAACAAACCAAGATTACAAGAATAAAGAGACTATTACAAAATCAAACAAAGAGCTCAACCGACGTAAAGGTCTTTCACCCCTTGCTAAATTTGACGACACCGTCACGTACGCTCCCATTTACCCCACACAAAGACACACACACACACACACACACACAAAATACATACACACACACACAAGGACACTAGCACTCACACACACTAACACACACACAATCACACACACATACTCATAAACAAGGACACACACATATACACACACAGATACTCATACACACATACAAAAACGCTATTCGCTGCTGGTGGTTAATGAAATCAATCTAAATCTTACTCTTTTAAAACGTAGGCAGTGTACACACTGGTTCAACACATTTTGTTGGAAGTCAGACTTGTGTGTACCGACATTATATCAAGGCAAAACCGGAAAGAAAGAACTTTGGTCTCCACCCGATAAAATCATTATCAAGCGCTTGTTAAATTCTGGGC
>NW_004797282.1:2488609-2490874 GCF_000002075.1 Aplysia californica | reverse complement strand
TATGTGTGTGTGTGTGTGCGCGCGTGTGTGTATGTGTGTGTGCGTGTGTGTGTGTGTGTTAGAGAGAGAGAGAGAGAGAGAGAGAGAGAGAGAGAGAGAGAGAGAGAGAGAGAGGGAGAGAGAGAGAGAAAGAGAGAGAGAGAGGGTGAGGGGGGAGAGACAGGGAGATGGAGCAAGAGGAAAAAAGGATAGAGAGCGATCATACCAGAGAGCGATAGATAGATAGATAGATAGATAGATAGATAGATAGATAACAATTCCAAACCAATTCCAAACAAATTCAAGCTATTCAAAAATAAAATCCGAAGTGTCCAGAACCCGGTCCCCAATAGACACGTTACGTTTAAATGGATCAGCTCCAAATAAATGCAAACAAACCAAGATTACAAGAATAAAGAGATTATTGCAAAATCAAACAAAGAGCTCACCCGACGTAAAAGTCTTTCACCCCTTGCTAAATTTGACGACACCGTCACGTACGCTCCCATTTACCCCACACAAAGACACACACACACACACACAACAAAAAAACACATACACACACACACAAGGACACTAGCACTCACACACACTAACACACACACAATCACACACACATACTCATAAACAAGGACACACACATATACACACACAGATACTCATACACACATACAAAAACGCTATTCGCTGCTGGTGATTAATGAAATCAATCTAAATCTTACTCTTTTAAAACGTAGGCAGTGTACACACTGGTTCAACACATTTTGTTGGAAGTCAGACTTGTGTGTACCGACATTATATCAAGGCAAAACCGGAAAGAAAGAACTTTGGTCTCCACCCGATAAAATCATTATCAAGCGCTTGTTAAATTCTGGGCCTAATGTATAGTTAGTGGTATTATCTTAATGCTTGTTTTTCAGTCTTGCTTTTGATGAGAAGAATATCCATTTATCTTGGACAGAACTCCAGATATTCACTTGAAGGACGTGGGGGGGGGGGGGGGTCGCCAGGGTGTGCCAGAGATAAAACGAGACAGTAAATGATAGTCAAAATTTGGTGACTTCCAAAGCTTTAGTGTCCTTGGATACTGCAAATATTGCTTTTTTGTGCCTTTCCTCAGGTTTAAAAAAAACCAAAATCCACATAGAGAGGTGCTTTTAAACGAACATATAAGGCGTTGAGGCGGAAGAACAAGAAATATTTAAAAATCAATAGGAATAGCTCAACAGGCTGGAAAATTTCTATTTCTCCGATTTCATTATTTTGATAAACGCATGATTCCTTCAAGAAGAAACATTTGACAATAAACAGCAACATGTTTTTTCCTTAAGGTAGGTATGTGTAGAGGAATTGGTGGCCTAAATCTCGTGTATAATGAATATACTAATGATGATGATGATGATGATGATGGATGATCATCATCATTATCATCATAATTGTTATCTTTACTAATATTGCTTATTGTGACTGTTATTATATTTTTATCATTATCGAAACGGAAGCAAACCATTCCAATCATAAAAAAAAAAATAAGATCGGTTGTCTTGATAGCCATTTCCCAACATCATTTGCTTCGACTACGCCCCAGTAAAAGCAGACTGTTGACCTTGTCAGAGATCCGATCACATTAACAACACTGTACAACAAATAGAAGTTGCTCATATCAAATCTGATTAGCTGCTGACGTCACGAAGATTGTGCAGCTCAATAATATGGTGCCGGAAAACTGTACATGCCACGTAATGATCATAATAATATTGATAATGCTGACAATAATAGTAACAATAATAATAACAATAATAATAATAATAATAACAATAATAATAATAATAATAATAATAATAGTAATAGTAATAATAATAATAATAATAATAATAATAATAATAATAATAATAAGAAGAAGAAGAAGAAGAAGAAGAAGAAGAAGAAGAAGAAGAAGAAGAAGAAGAAGAAGAAGAAGAAGAAGAAGAAGAAGAAGAAGAAGAAGAAGAAAAGCATCGGATCGTCCATCATGATCAGATTTAACATTCAAAGAGGAAGAGAAATCATATACCTTGCTAACTACTGCTGTCGATATCAGGAAATGGACAAACGTTATACTTTTTGTACGATAACAAAATGACACCGATTACGAGCAGAAATAAATGATCGATCTATCAATTGATAATGAGCAGAAAATGAGAGATTTGGGAAAGAGAAAAGAGTTGAGGAGGGTAGGAAACAGAGACGGATAGAGAGAATGGTGGGAAAGAATGAGAAAAGGCTTGATTTTTTTTTTGGACGGGT
>NW_004797282.1:2484424-2486934 GCF_000002075.1 Aplysia californica | reverse complement strand
TTGTTTTGTGTTGGTGGACTCCTCTGGGGAGGACGCAATTCCGAAACATAAAAGTTGATACCTGAAAAGGCCTTTGTGCGTGTTGATCGTCGTGAGATCCTTCGATTCGATCTCAACAGTCTTTTTGTAAGTAAGGTCTTTCTCTGATAAGAGTCTCTGTTGCAACTTGGTATTGTTAATGCCACAAACTATCCTATCACGTAACATTTCTTCTAGACTGTCACCGTGCTCACAAAATTCTGATAGTTTCTTTAATTCAGAAATGAATGTTCTAACTGATTCACCAGAGAAACGTGTCCTTGAATTAAACTTAAAGCGTTGCACTATTGTGGAAGGCCTAGGGTTGTGGTGTTCTGTCAAAGTGTTCACAATGGCGGCATAGTCACATTCTGCCGGTCTAGCTGGCGAAACTAAGTTCGACAACAGTTTGTAAGTCCTAGCACCGATACAGCTAAGAAGAACAGCTCTCTTCTTTACACTTGTTTCAATTTCATTCGCTATGAAAAACTGCTCTAGACATTCTATATAATCAGAAAAACTGTCTGACTTTTCATCAAATTCGCTAACACTTCCTACAATACCTGAAGCCATGATGACGAAATTTACTAAGTACAAGATCAATTTCAAAATATTACACAAAATTCACTTCACCGAATAAAATACCTTAGGGCCTAGTCAGATGAACTCCTTGAATTTCCATTAGTTTTATCCTCGTCGCCAAATGTACTAAACATGTTTATTCGCAAGGATGGATTCAGATATGATACAGACGTTACACTGGACATGGACACAGACGGGTCACTCACTCAACTCACGAGACAGAAAACGGAAGCTAGACCTCTGGACAATCGTAAGGGGAATGCACCCACATAATTAACATAATTAACAATCAACAAGACCATTGATTGTTTACCTTTAAAACATTCATAAAGATTCATTACAAGTAGTTTTAAAGATATCTAAAAAATAGCTTGCCGACAGCAGGGACCATTCGCCACACACACACACACACACACACACACACACACACACACACACACACACACACACACACACACACACACACATAGGGTAATAATGGAACGTGAAGAATAGTTCTACTTCGATTTTGATTTCTTTTTCTTTAAGAAAGCAAACGAGGGAAAGGGGGGGGGGGGGGAGAACTGTTGAGTTACAAAAAGTACAGGTCTTACTTTTTTTTTTATTTAGAGGTATATCAACAGTAAAAAATCTTCTTCATTCTCAACTCTGCTTTGCAACAATTGATGTGTGACAGAGCTCTAAATAAAAGCCCTCACCTGTTTTTTGCTGTGGTGCTTCATGGCGAGAAAAGACCACGAACTTGTATTGTTGTTCTCATTATGTTGTGTCGACTCCTTCTGCTCCCCACTAGCGTTGTGTTCATAGGCGGGGTTCATCTTTCCTGCCTGCATGGAGTGCCGCTTTCTGTCTTTTTCTGTTTGGGCTCCTTGTTTCTTCTGGAAGACGAAAGATAATATAATAATTTTAGTTAACATTGATGATGATGATGATGATGATGATGATGATGATGATGATGATGATGATGATGATAATGATGATGATTTTTTTTTAAATTGTATCTTCCCGATGAAGCCCTTTACTGTGCGAAACGTTGAACCTTAATAAAATTTGGAAATTCCACCAGTATCAATTATTTTTAATCCCTTGCTGTATACAATGATGATGATGATGATGATGATGATGATGATGATGATGATGATGATGATGATGATGATGATGATGATGATGATGATGATGATACCTAATGAGAGCCAGCTGTTCAAAGCCTGTATTATGTAAGTTCAAGTGTCCCAGGAACAACATATGTCGCTTCTTTTTTTTCCTATTAGTGAGCAGTGCACGTGGACCTATTTCAGTACTTCCTTGTTTGAATTCATTTCCTTCCATAAACTTCTCTGTCAAGATTAAAATCATGTTTGTGAGACTAAGTGTCCAATGTATCGCCCATCTCAGACACGGCAGAGCCACATTGTTTTACACAGTAATGAACAATCTTCAAGTAACCCAATTTTTAAAAAAACAGATAAATTTATACTGCCTATGATTCGGAACTGGGTCTCCAGTGAGGTAAAACATTGACAGAGTTAAGAGTTAAGAGTGAGATTTGCTGCATCAATATATCACGACAATGTGGATTCAGGTGATCGTCAATATTTGGGTACATGGAGTTAACGCCATCAACTTAAAGTCTATCTTTCGTCTTGCTTTTGATGAAAGAAACTACCCATCCAACTTGACTACAAACCGAAATATTCGATATTGAATGGGCTGGAGATCTCCTGCTGTCAGAGATAGAATTACTGAGACACTGACCGTCACAGTTTGGTGACTTTAAACCTATAGATCTAGTGTCCTTGGAATCTAAGACTCCACATTTTTGTGCCCTTCATTAACGTAACGTTTTCCAGTACACTCTACAAAGGAATGTTTTATAAAGTGAGGTAGAAGGGCTTAACCCCCCCCCCCCC
>NW_004797282.1:2475519-2484324 GCF_000002075.1 Aplysia californica | reverse complement strand
CAACCCGAAAAAGATCGATAACAATTGAAAAACGAGCGACAAAATGTCGGATTATTTTCACCTTTCATTTGTCTAATACTGATTCCTTCTGTTGTATTAGAGGCCCAAAATGTGTCGGAATGGGATGCTTAAAGACAACTGAAACACGTTGATGTATTTGAGGACTTCACAGGAAAAAACTGGAATATTTGAAAAAAAAAAGAGTGAAAATCAATTCTAGGAGATTGTGGACGCATCAATTCATTTATGTTTAACTTTCGTTTATTACTATTATTGAACGTTTTTTTTGTTTAGTTTTAGTAAAAGTTTTACAGCCCTTGCAACATGAAAAGGCCTTTTAAGTGCCGAAGATTAGAGGTGTTACAAGAGAGTAACATACACAAAAAGGAAGGAGGATAGATACGGACGATAGATGTTTGATAGGAAAGAAGGAACAAAGCACACGTGAGCTCCAGCCAACCACTCATATTGTTAATTGGATAGGGAATCGAATATCCTAGTAGTGTTGATTGGTGTGTAAAACCCTCACACATATTTACACTGATTTAGGAAATCAATCAAAGATTGTAATCCGCCCCTTCTTTCCTAACGATCGCGGCGGAGTGTTTCTAACTCCTGAGAAATATAACTAGCGACTCCAAAGTGACCCGTCCAACCCTGTCCCTTTCTAGGCCCCAGGTGACCTTGGAATGTTTCTAAACAGGTTAAGCCGTTCTAATATTGGGAGGGAGGGGGAGGGGAGAGTGTATAATTTACTTTTACCACATTGTTTCTTGGCCAGCCTTCTATCTCAACGTCTTCCCAAGAGACCTTTTGTTTTGTGTTGGTGGACTCCTCTATAAACAGCTTTCAGTGACTAAATTATCATATCCACAAAAGACGCCCCCCCCCCCACAAACACACACCCCTCACGCCCATTCTGAGTGTGGGTGAACTCATCTATAAACAGCTTTCAGTGGCTAAATTATCATACTCACAAATGACCCCCGCCCCCTGTTTTATGTGCTCGAGGACTCAACTGTAAACATCTTTCAGTGACTAAATTATCATACTCACAAGAGATCCCCCACCCGCAATCCATACACCCCGTTTTGTGTGTGGATGGACTCATCTATTAACAGCTTTTAGTCTCTCAATTATCCTGCCCTCAAGAGACCCGCCTATTAACATTTCAACTGTGCTGTTGCAGCCCGTTCACCTTCTCCTGACCACGTTTACACTGCTATATCTCACTAATCTCACGTCGAAATACTCTGAGAATCTAAACAAAGGTTTGAAAAGCTGTTGACCTTCGGGAATATTTTCTGCCCTATGAAAATAGAGGCCGTTACTGATTTTGTCTCTTTGCTTATCGTTAAAAGTTTGGAGGCTTTTTTAAAGCTGTTTTGTTGTTGTTGTTGTTGTTGTTGTTGTTGCTGTTGTTTTTAAGCAACCTTGTTTGAATGGAAACAAATTAAAATAATGTACATACAGCGAGATCCCTGTGTTCAACAACAGTAACGATTTCACACGAAAGCGCTCACTATTTTTTTCTAGTCTGATTGTAAAACATCCGTGTCCCCGATGGAAGATTTCTAATTGTCTTGTGTGTGTAGGGGCACACTTATAAACAGCTTTCAATGTCTTAAATACCAGTCCTTTGTTTATGTAAACTTAACATTTCAAATCTTGTGATATTTTTAAAAAATCAAAAAAAAAAAAAAACAGAATAAAAGAAAGCAAAAAACACAAAATGAAAATGAAAAATAGAATTTAAAAGTTTTACAAAGACAGAAAGAAAGAAAGAAAGAAAGAAAGAAAGAAAGAAAGAAAGAAAGAAAGAAAGAAAAAGAAAACCAAAGGAAGTGGCTACCTTGAATATTTAAGGTACAGATTACTATAAATGACAATCGTAAGATGAATAAAATATAAGTGTGCAATTAATTTGCTTTCTAAAGCAATACAAATACCCCCCCCCCCATGCACAGCTATGTGCACACACACACACACACACACACACCCCCACACACACACGCACACAAAACCCAATTGTAAAGGCAATATGGCAGTTATCTAGAAAATTTCAAGAAACTGTGGGCATGAGGGAGTGAAAGGAATATGATCAATTGTCTACAACGGAACCAGATATCTACGGGAAGCTGTTGTCTTCGCCTCTTTCTCCCCTGTCTTTCATTTCGTATTTTTTCCTTCAGTGACCACAAATTCTACGTTTGAGGTCTTTTAAACCATCGATAAGCCTATCCTATTTTTTTTCAAACCACAGTATTAAAAGTATCATAACTACAGCCCGCACTACCGCTAAAACCATCACTTACAGAGAAAGAAAGAAACAGGGAGATAGAGACAAAACAGAGGACTGAAAATTATAGAAAAAAGGACCCAACCTCAATATTGTAGGTCTAGACACAGACAGACAGACAGACAGACAGGCAGACAGACAGACAGACAGACAGACAGACAGACAGACAGACAGACAGACAGACAGACAGACAGACAGACAGACAGATAAACAGACAGACAGACAGAATAATAAAGATGATAATAATAATAATACCCATATAACACTCAGAAACAGTCTCGGCTTCCCGGGAAGCATACAGTGCAAGCAGCTGATTTAAGCACTCACACACTATTAAACCGACAAGAGCGTTCACTGTCTATAGCTGGGTACCCATTCCCACCAGGGTGAAGTGAGGGAAATTCGTGTAAAGTGCCCTTCCCAAGGATAAAATGTCTCCGTCAACGGAATGTTCATTTAAACAACAATGCTTCAAACTCTACAACATACCAGCTGAACAGAAAAAAGTAAAAGGTTCATTTAAAAAATAAATATTAATAACTTTCTTGTTTATGATCCAATTTACTTCAAAAGGACCGAAAACTAGAACATCCATGTGGATTTTAAAAAAAAGTTCATTGCTGTTGCACAGCGGAAGATGATAAAACAGTTAATCCCTGTACATCATGCCTTTGCAGTGAAGAAATATCAACAAACGAAATCTCACAAATCTACATGTGCATTATTTGCTCGGGTATACGGGATAGACATCTGTAACGAGTATACTGTTCAAAGTAAAAGGTCCATTTTGAAATGGGCTGCACATTTTGAAAAAAAAAATGGGTTCATACAAGAACAAAACACGTATTCTAAGCCAGGGACGAAGACTGACATGTTTGACAGGGTAATCAAAGTGAGACGGGACCAGATAGGACCTGGAGATACCACACAATAATGTTACTCGTGGCGGCAACACTGAGTTGTGAATGAAAACAAATCCTAAATTCATGTTGTATGCATGTTCAATCGCAAAAATAATCGGGAAAGTACTTCGTTAAATATTTATTCCAACTAACATTAAATTTAACTTTAGATGTGAATACACAAGCACAAAGCAAAGAAGCAGAGATTTCAGTTCAACATGTTATACCAGAGAACATGCCAATTATTACTTGTTTATTTCACATTTGGCTGTTTTGTCTAGCTTTTCGCGGTCAGGAGCCGGTGTCATATTCGAGGTCACGATCTGATTATAGACGGTAAAAAGTCGAGGAAAAAATACAAGTACTCGCAGCAGTCAAAATATTACTAGGAGTTAGTTCCCCTCACATCTATGAGGTAGACTCGACCAGTTTAATAGTTAGCTTACATAATCAGTGCCTGTGACTGCTTATGACTTGTCCGAAAGGGATGCACAGGGTATATGTGGCAATGAAACAGTTTTGAGTGCTGTGTACATGTTCCCTCCAACTCTTTTGGAGGACTCTTCCAGCCTCACTTTAAGCTTACTTAATCAAAGCCTGTGACTGTTTATAGAGTGACCCGACCCAATATGGGTTGAACAGGCTATTTCTGTGGCAATGAAACGGTCTTGAATGTTAGGCATAGCCTATTATTCATTGGTAATTATGAAGGTCTTTTTACATTTAAATTATGAGGTTTACGTCTATGGGTTAATTTGACTTCGAAAATGTTTTAAATTTATGGAGGGAAGCAGTGATTATTTGATTATATAGACGCTTTGCAACTGATTCTAAGCTCCGTGTAACTTAAGGTAAGCAGCCTGAAAAAAACTCACAAGGCGCTCTTGAAAAAGTTAGGGTGGTCCGTAATTCGGTTAATTCTGACCGATACCTCGTCATCCTAGAAACATTTTGGAGCAGCTTGGAACTATTTGTTGATGATGAAGGGAAACAGAATCAGAAGTTCCAGCAAGACGAAGCTGCTCGTAATAACGCCAGAGCTGTTCTCCGATGGATCAGCAACCATTTTGGTTACAGAACAGTCAGTCCGACTGAGCACAACTGGACCCCAAACGATCCGGACCTGAGTTCACTGGACTTTCAATATTTGATGTGTTGGAAGGACAAATTGTGTGGGGAAAACCGTTAAGTTGAAAGCAACCATCATGTAGGGCACGAAAGAGATTTCCCCGGATCAGTGTCAACGCCTGATTGTAACTTTCACTTACCGAGTCAAAATGTGTTTTATACAGGGTGCCCATTGCGGATGGGATCGGGTCGGGTCGGATCGGGTCGGGTTGGGAGCGATCGCTCTACTCGTCGCCTGAAAACAAACGCGTTTGTTTTTGAGTCGGCGAGTCGGGCGCGATCGGCTTGTGCCACGACACCCGCTTTGCGCCCTCAATCTGGCTGGCAAAGCGCCTCCACCAGACCTAATCCCCCAATGGGCACGCCATATTACTCGGGGATGGGGGGGCAGAAGCAGACAGGGAGTAGTTGAGAGAGAGAGAGAGAGAGAGAGAGAGAGAGAGAGAGAGAGAGAGAGAGAGAGAGAGAGAGAGAGAGAGAGAGAGAGAGGGGCGGGGGAGAGAGAGAAAAGTCTTTGTAAAGGACTGGGAATTGAGACCAGGAAAAGGAAAACGAAAAGAGAGGTACTTCGCTTAATATTTTTTTTGTCTGATACGAGACGAGTGAACGCAAAATGGGATTTTTAAATGATACAAGTACAAACACGGACTGACGTTTAGAAAAACAAGCTCAGAGCCTGACTGTAAAAGATAACAAAGAGCAGTAATTTAAAGTGTGAGGGGTGAGAAAAGAATCTGGGAGAGACACAGACAGGAGACTAACGGGCAATTACGGACAGAAGATAAGGGGCCGAGATAAAGACAGACAGACAGAAAAAAACAGAGAGGCATACAAACAGACAGATAAATAGACAGACAGACAGATAGACAGACATCCTCAAACACACAAAGAGCTTTCGAAGCCAGTACATCAGACTTTTCACATTTTTTCTATATATCCGGAAATTCCAAATAATTTTCTGTTTAATGTTCGGTCAAATGGTCTGGTCTGCTCGTTTCAGATGATCGTCTAACTTCTCTACCGTCAAATTTTCATCGGTTTCGTTCTCTCGACTACTAAGATCCAAATTCTTGAATAACTGTTAGTCACTGCTACACGCTATTTTTATTGGTGTTTTACGGCGCTTGTAACTGCATAAGGTCATATAAGCGCGTAGGACTATTAACATTTTCAGTTGGTAGGAAATTTTGAATTTTGCCCGAGTGGCTGCCGAAGCCTACTCTTATCGATTTTGGACCACAGAGGAATCTTTAACGTGCGCAGCTTGCACAGGTGGCCTCCAAGATTTTTTTCCCCTTATCCGAGAAGGATAAGTGTTAGATCGTACCTACCATAAGATCAGGGTTATGGCTGAAAGACAGCAGTAAAAAGGAGCCGAGGAGTAGCAGTAAAAGGCTTCAGAAAGTGTCAGGAGCCCAGAGGAGGGGGCAAAGGAGGTGAAGGGGTTGGGACAGAATGTGCAGACGAAAGCAGACAACAGAATATTGAACATTGTTAGAGAGCAGGAAAGGAGGTGAAAGGAGAAAATTCTAGAGAAGAAAATTTTCCGTCGCTGCCCGGATTCGAACCCGGGACCTATTGAATGAGAGGCGAACACGGTAACCTCTCGACCACGAGAGCCCCCTACGCTGTCTCGAAACTGAATCGGTAGATGGAAGATTGATGATAGTCAAATATTTGTGACAAATTATCAGATATTGATTTCCCCTTGTTTCCTCAGCATTCCCAGCTTATATAGTAACACTTAGTCTAGCTGGGTACCCATTCGATGTCTTAGAAGGCGGACATTCCAACAATTAGATGTAAACGAAACTAACGAAAAACAGAATTAAACTACAGTGATTTCAGATTCCTCAATATAGCTGAGCACTCTGTAAGTGCTTCTGAACAACTGTTAATTTTTTTTCAAATTGGAAAGTTAAGTGGCAAGGAAGTTTCAGGCGACCAAAGTGACGAGCTTTCACAAATATAATATCATTATACAGATTTCTGGGAATTGCATACTTTTGAATTGATAGGGTTTATATTATTATATTTATCAATATCTGTTGGGGTTTTAAAACGTTATTTTGCTTCTCCTCTCGACACTTCAAGGTAACAGAAATGGTATTAAAAATTGTAAAATGGTATAGGTTAAACGTTCGTCTCCGAAAGGACCGAACTAAGTAGGAAATTCATGTAAAGTGCCTTTAACAAGGACACAAGGTCGGATCGAGCAGAGGCTCAAACCTCCAAACTTGCAATCTCACGAATACGAGACTGGTAGTCTAACCACTAGGTCACCGACGCCACTTCAGGGTAACAGAAACTGGAAAAGGTAAAGTAACGTTTTTTTAGTGGCAAGGTCACCCCATTACGCGGTGGAATAATGTGCTCGCCAACTTTTGGGCATAATATAATTATGGAGTTATTGATATTAAGCTCTGTAACTCTTTCAATACGCAGGGGATTCTGCAATTTTACCCACCAAAGCGCGAAGGGTGTTATCATAAAACGGCTGTAATTCAGTCAAATATTGATGGATTCGTTTGTGTTAGTACTCAAACCATTCGTAATAGTACAGAAAATCGCAATATGCGTGAAAATAGATTCAGATCTTGGGGTTGACGAAATCGGTACCCCAAAACGTCACTTAAGTGGTGATCCGGAATCAAAGAGTTAAGTCTTGTTTATTCGTCTTGCCTTTGATGAGAAAATACCCTTCAATCTTGCATAAAACAGAGATAATTGCAATAGAAGGAGCTTGGGGTTGGGGGGTTGGGGGGTGGGGGGTGGGAGTGATAACCAGGTGTGAGAGGAAAAATTATCAAGAAAATGACTGCCAAAGTTTGGTGACATCCAAAGCTTGCGAGTCTTTAGAAACTACAAATTTACATTTTCTAAGCCATTGATCAACGTTTCTTAGTAAAAATCCACACGGGAAGGAATGACATTTTTTTTAAAACGGACGTAAAAGGCGTTAGTTCCATAACTAAAATTCAACAAAAATTGCCCATTGGTCGGGGGGAAATAATGAAACGTGTAACAGCTTTACCACAGACGCTGGAGTATCCTATCCTTTAGTTTTAGTTTCAGGAAGTGTTTTAAGGCACTTGCAGCACAAATAGGTCATGTAAGTACCAAATCCTTTTTAAAAAGTTAACTGAACTCTATTTGGCAAGTATGCAGTTAATAAAAACAGCCCCTTTAGATGTCACTATGTGTTTAATCCAGGCCTCTAGCCGAATGTTTAATTGACCGCCAAAGAGTTTGTTGACGCTTTCAGAAGCAAGATCAGTAACGTTTAGAAAGACGCTAGACCAAACATAATACGAACAGTGTCGTAACACACAAGGGAATGTTAGTTAAATACTTGACAGTTTCATTCTCTCTCTCTCTCTCTCTCTCTCTCTCTCTCTCTCTCTCTCTCTCTCTCTCTCTTTCTCTCTCTCCAGTGGTCACAGTGTTATTGCCCCCAGAGCTTCCGAGCACTGTTAAAAGATAGTCCATTCTCTTTAAAAAAAAACAGGTCGGGCCTCGAACATTTACAGATAATTTGATCGATGTCGCCACCGCCGAATTTATAAACCGGATCTGTGATTTTTATTCTTTTTTTTTCTTATTTTGTTTTTTAATGAATTTTTGGGGGGGTCAAAACATAGACTTTACCCCTTAGATTGTTGATGATCGGGAAAGAGCGACTGAGTTTAAGAAATAGGGAGAAAAAAATCCACTCGTGAAACAGTGCCTGAGCTAAGCAAATACCTCGTCCAAATGGCATTGATCATGGTGACGATAACGGATGTTTTTGTTGTGTTTTTGCAGCTTACAGATTAACATCATTGCTCCCAACAGAATTCTCGATTTTATCAAGGCCATTGGTGTTCACGGAAATCTGTAAATAACGTAATTTAAAACCTGTAAAATACTGGAACTGTGCAAATTTTTGTTTTTACTTTTTATTTCTAAAAACTTCAATCATTCCAACTTTAAAAGGTTAAACAGAATTGTTTGACGACCTAGCGTCTAAAGAACGAACACGATTCCAGGACGCTCATAATATAACCTTATTATGTAGCTGCGAGCGCCATAAAATTCTTACCAGAAAAGAATGAAAACAGAAATACCCGAGTATATCAACATTGTTGCAATAATTTTCCCTCGGCTTTTTCATGCTTGGGGCAGAATAGGCCCAATATTTCCCCTCTGTGTCAACAGGCTTAGGACCGCCCTGGCGGTATTTTGAAACAAATCATTCTCCTTTTGGACCAATCTGCCAATCTTGTTATTCGGCTTTTCACCTAATATTTGGTGTAATACATCGGTTGGTCTACGGAAATTCGGGATTTGTTTTTATGGAATTCACAACTCAGTGATATCGTTTCGAAAAGTCAATATATGGGTTTAACTAACTCCAATATTAACAGTATTAGGTGAATGAGAAAGTATGTGCTTGTAGATGTGCGTGTGCTTGTGTGGGTGCGTGTGTGTATGTGT
>NW_004797282.1:2472699-2475419 GCF_000002075.1 Aplysia californica | reverse complement strand
GTGTGTGTGTGTGTGTGTGTGTGTGTGTGTGTGTGTGTGTGTGTTTGTGTGTGTTAGTTTGTGTGATTGTGTTTGTGTGTGTAAGTAGGTAGATAAGGTAGCTGTATAAGGTAGGTAGCTAGGTATGTGTAGGTGTGTACCTCTGTGTGTGTATGTGAGTGTGTGTTTGTGTGTTTGTGTATGTGTGTGTGTGTGTGTGTGTGTGCGTGTGTGTGTGTGTGTGCGTGTGTGTGTAAGTAGGTAGGTAAGGTAGCAGCATAAGGTAGGTAGCTAGGTAAAAGTTTTTACGTCCTCATCGACACAATTTAGAGCATTTAGGAAGCGGGCCTTGACATCCCAGCAGATAGACCAAGATACTCTATAAAAAATCTTCCTTGTCTGGAATTTAAGTCTGGTCTACTGCGTGCGACGACAAAGCGCCTGACTGCTACACCACAGATTCCTGTGTATGTGTGTGTGTGTGTGTGTGTGTGTGTGTGTGTGTGTGTGTGTGTGTGTGTGTGTGTGTTTGTGAGTGTGTTTGTGAGTGTGTTAGTTTGTGTGCTAGTGTGTGTGTGCTTGTTTGAGTGTGTTTGTGTGCGTGTGTGTGAGTTTGTGTGTGCATGTGTGTGTGTGTGTGTGTGTGTGTGTGTGTGTGTGTGTGCGTGTGCGTGTGCGTGCGTGCGTGTGTGCGCGTGTCGCGAAAAACCAAAAATAGATACTCTTATTTCTAACTCACCCTATCTTATCTATCTCTATTTGGTGGCTTGTCTAACCGTCTTTACCCTGTCAAACGAGTCAGCCCTCACCCAGTGTGTAAAAATGTTTTTAAAATTATAGGTACAGAGAGGTGTTTCATACTTACTACCCTAAAGAAAAGATAAACAAGTTTCAGCAACTCAATATTTTTGTAGGTTGAAAATGGATGACAACCATAGTATACTAAGTATGAGAAAGGGACGCAGAGGGAATGATTATATAGGCTACATTTTTTTTGGGAAGAAATCGTATGTTTATAATCGGCCGGAAAAAAACAGCGTAAAAAGAACTGCTTTATTGAAAATTATGACACAACTATCGTATGTTGTCAAAATATAGTCTAAACTGTAAGCGATACAACCAAGTTTATCATTAATAAAGAAATGATAATGTTATAGTAAGACGCTTTGCAACCTTAGAATTATATATAAAGTTCTATCAGACATTTCGGCCATTTTGAGAAACAAAGACCATGAGGTCAGAAACCAAAAGTTTTATCTCCTCTGTCAAAATCGTACGATTTTTCGGAGTCGTTTTCAAGATATTCAAAAAACTGCCTTTGAAAAAGTTTGACATAATATGAGACTGAATTTCTTTTTCTTTACGTCAAAAGTCTTAAAACTAGGCACTGAGCAGATAGAACTTTGTAATCCTAGGGTAGCGAATAATTGTCGCTGTTCCCTGGTAATGATGACGAAATAGTCGCTTTTGTCCGGAGCGCAGCCCATGAAAGGGGTTCGAGGGTACGGAAAAGTGGTGCAGTGTGGACAAATTATTTAAAAGATGTGAACGCTATTGTCAGAAATCTTCATTGTTGTTGAACGCACAGTGTAAACCATTCTAGAACTAGAATTGTGAACATTCAGGCAAAGTCACTTTAAAAAAAACAAAGAGAAGAAATCAGTGAAATTTTCAATTATCACAAGGCACCAAAAACAAAAACAAAAACAAAAACTAAAAAAAGAAGAGAAAAGAAAAAAAATCCTAAGGGTCGATAGTATTCCTAACCCATGTGGAAATTCCCAGAGCGTTTATTAGTCAAGAGATAAGTGAGATAAACAGATTTATAAAGTGAAAGATAAACATGTTTAAATGAAAGGACAATATGTTTCTACCATAAAATACACTGTGCCGCTTAACGGAGTCGTTTGCGTCATTGGTTCATGCTATTAAAAATTAAATACGTTTCAATCTCCCCTAACAATATTTTGAATTTTGATGGGTCCTTTAACTTTTTCATGCGCGTATTTCGGTCTTTCAACAACTCTTGAAGACGCACTGTTATAGTGTCCTTTTTTTTCTTTAGAATCAGATGTTTCAGTTCAATTTTATTGATCTTAAACTTAAACTATGCAGACGATAACGCGCACACATTTGAAATACGCAGAGCCATGTTTCCGATTTGCGTATAACGGTTAAGAATGTACCGCAACAGAATCTTAGGTCTGTTACCGGGCATTACATGTGAAGCATCGTGGTAAAATCAGGCGCTAGGCGAAAATTGCGAAATCGAAGAAACCAGCATTTTTTTCTGCCTGTCTGGCAATTTCTATCTAATTTTAGGTTTTTGGCTCAACACCTTTTCTGTATAGATTCTTACTGAAAAATGTTGATTAAAGGCACAAAAAATAAATTTGCAGTTTCTAAGGACTCTGAAGCTTTGAGAGTCACCAAACTTTGGTCGCCATTTTCTCGCGGATTTTACCTTTGAAATCGGGCAACCCCGCCTCCTTCAATTGCAAACATCTCGACTTCTATTCAAGGTAGAAGGTTACTTTTTTCATCGAACTCAAGACAAATGAACACGCTTTAAATAGAGTGATACCCATAACTGTACGTTATGCCCAAACATTGACAAGCGCCTCATTCCACCGTGTCCTAATAAATACATGGATTGGTTCACCTACGTCTTTAAAGCGTTAACGCTTAGGGACTATTGCCTTTTAACAATTAACCCCCCACTCCCCTTTTCCCCCCTCCCC
>NW_004797282.1:2470480-2472360 GCF_000002075.1 Aplysia californica | reverse complement strand
GGGGGGGGATTTGTCGGGGTTTGTTTTTCCTTGCCCTGGCTGCGGATTGTGTGGAGTCTTTTCATGTTAAGTATTTGTTTCAATAGAGGCTTGGTGTTTGATCGCTTGGTTGATTTCCGTAACACACATCCACACAATAACGGTCACTTGTGTCAGGGATCAGGGGAGTTAACTTTGGCCTTGAAGTTTCAACATATTTGTATATTAAAGTATGTTAAAAATAATAGATGTATATGATTTTACGCCCCCCCCCCCCATTATATCAACCTAGTTTAGGTAATTTTAGAGACGATTTACCTCAGTCTACAGCTGTGATTTGGTAGTCTTTTGGTAAAATTTTATGTTCCTTTCTTTTTTTTTTTAAGCTTAGAGGCTTAGAATAAGTTAGAAACCATTTTCATCCGAAAACACAACACAAGAGGTTAAATTAGGGGCCCGAGCAATGGATTTTGCGGAATATATGTATTTATTTCTCTGTCATTTGTCGAAACAGAATCTGGGTGTTAGTTCGCTTGTTTGATTTTTGAGACACACATTGGAACAATAAAGGTCACGCAGTGCTGGGAATGAGTTAAACACACCGACAGAAACAACAGAGGAATGGTAAAGAAGTATGTAGGTCGTACAAGTGACATCCTCTAACCACCCACATTTAATATTTGATACAGTTACACTCTCCCACATATGTGTGAAATCTTTTTTTTAAACCTGGTCAAGTGTTATATTAAATTTTTGTTTTGATATTTCGTTTCCCTTTCTTGTCAAAGAGGAAGGTAATTGCCACTTTTTGTCTGTTGTGAGACGCAATTTGTAACCCCTTTTTATCTCCTACAACTCATCGCCATTCTGCATATCAAAAAACTCATAATCAAATAACACGCAAACAAAAATAACAATGAGCCATTTACCTCAGTCTGTATCCATTTCAAATGGCGGTATCACTTCCGGTCTCACGCGCACGGAACAGCCCCCGGAACATGCGTAGTGGAAATGTTGCCCCTCATCGACGCAATGCTATCGGCTTGTCGCACAAATCAATGGATCACTTTTCACAGTTCATCGATTGATGTTGGTTTGCCGATGTCAAACGGCACTACAATTTCCATTAGTGACGACCGATTATCCTTCATATCAAGGATTTGGCGTGGAGTCCATGGACACGAAACGTCACCGATACCAAAACGACGCTGAGATGAAATACCTCGTCGTAGAGGGAATCTGAATGATACAATTGCTTCCACATAAAGTGGACTGGGAAAGGGGGACACAACGGGTCTGAGACGTCACACGAAACGGGTCTGAGACGACACACGAGACCGACACCGAAACCACCCACAGTGCAAAATCACAGACACCAAGAGGTCATTCATTCCACAACAAGCAATCAAATTGACTTTTTGTCTTGTTATTGCTGTCGTTCTGTCGTTGTATCGTTCTGTCGTTGTACCGTTCTGTCCTTTTATTGTTCTGTCGTGCTGTCGTTCTGTCGTTGTATTGTTGCGTCGTTGTGTCGTTGTGTCTTTCTGTCTTTTTATCTTTCTGTGGTCCCGTCGTTTTATCGTATTATCGTTATGTAGTTCCGTTGTTATGTCTTTCTGTCGTTCTTTCGTTTTACCATTCTGTCGTTCTGTCGTTTTATCGTTCTGTCGTTCTCTCATAATTGATTCCCGCTTTAACAGTACATACCCGGGGGGTGACAGCAAGGTTCTGGCCCGCTGTCACGGTTAAACAAAGAGAATGTGAGATTTGAAAATTATGGAGCTTGATACCCCCCGCCCCCTACCCACCCCAACCCACCTAAACACAAATACACATACACCCACACCCACACCCACACCGGCACACACTCTTCCACATAACCCCGTCCCACATACTACACA
>NW_004797282.1:2464746-2469674 GCF_000002075.1 Aplysia californica | reverse complement strand
TGATGATGATGATGATGATGATGATGATGATGATGATGATGATGATGATGATGGTGATGATGATGATGGTGGTGATGATGATGATGATGATGGTGATGGTGACGGTGACGGTGACGGTGATGGTAAGCATGATGGTGATGATGATGATTATTATTTATGGTGGTGATGATGATGTTCTGATGTTGGAATAATGTGCATATTAGTTTTAGTATCAAGTTTGTTTGGCCCTTACTCTAGATCCCTGCCAGGCTGTCCTGGGGGAGCAGGACACAACCCTTGTTCCCATCTCCTCACATAGAGTGACCAAACATTTGAAAATAGTTCATCGTCTTCATACCTTGCATTTAATAAAAGTATGCGGCAAAATCACAAGGGGGCTGCTTCTAAGTGATGACATTGTTAGTGTGTTTGTTACCCTACGTCTATGCTATCATATTTTCAAAACAGTGAAAAGAGTGTGGCCAATAATCTTTGAAATATTAATGTTCATAGTCCTTGCAGACTAACTTGTGTGCTTACAAGTTATTGCTATCGTCATTTGCAACCGGTCTCGAGGCCCTTCTGTGATCGTCGGAGCATGTAAAAAGCCTGAAAAACCATGCCCAGACGACCAGAGAATTACAGGTTTGCCTCTTCTTAAAGTGATTTCCCAAGAATTAGTAAGGGGTGTAACTCCAACCAGCACTGATGAATGCAGTGCATCCCCGTCTCATTTATTGCACAAGTCGTTGGATAAAATCAAGTGAATATTATTCCAAGCATCAGTTAATGATTGTTGCAGTTGTGGGGTTCTCGTTGCGGGTGGCCGAAGCCTGCGAATTTTCTTGTCAATCTTGTCCCAGAGGTGCTCAATCACGTTCAAATCTGGTGATAATGCTGACCACGGTGTCATAACGCGTACGTTATTTTGCTGTAAGAATCTCTGGATAACAGAGGCACGGGGTGTTGGTGCAATATCCTGCTGGAACATGACATTGTTCCTGGGGCGAGCCGGAAACGGTAGAAGGTGTGGGTGGAGAACGTCATTGATGTATCTTTGGGCAGCCAGATTACCGTTGGTAAATACCAGATCAGATTTAGCAGTACTGGTTTCCCCCCCCCCCCCCCCATACCATAATGCTACGTTTGTCAGCAACAGCACTGACACACTGAGGTAAATAACATTCATGACGTCTCCTGTAGACTTTCTGCCTTCCATCGTGGTGATTCAAAAGAAATCTGCACTCGTCAGAAAACATCAGTCTGTTCCATTGACGGTTTAGCCATCGCAGGTGCAGACGTGCTCAGTGGAGTCTGGCGTGACGGTGTCTTTGGGGGAGATGAATGCGTCGAGCTGAGTGTCGGGTAAAGATTCCGTGGGCTTTCAAGCGTCGACAAACGGAGAAGCGGCTGATTGGTCTATGCCAAGGCCAGTCTCTGGCAGTTTTAGAAGCTGTTTAAAACCAATCCCGCAAGTAAGTGTGTAACTCTGATTCGACTGTCTTCAACAGCAGTAGTGACACGAGGACGACAAGACCTTGGAAAACATGTTCCGAATGTTTGTTCTAGGTTTCGGTAAATCTTAATGTCAATCGAGTCATAAACAGGAAAGTTATTGACATTTTTAGAAAGAACATTTTTCTGGTCAATTGGTAGATAGATAGATAGATAGATAGATAGATAGATAGATAGATAGATAGATAGATAGAAATTGAATACTATCCATGTATCTACCTCAGTCTCTCTAAACGTGCGTTCCTGTTTCTTGAAAAGGGTATAAAACAGTTAGTGCAAATGACCTGTCTTACCACCACCTAGATTATTGTGTTCCCCTTCACCGTGCAAGAAGAAGGAAGACTTTCTTTACACTATCATATCTAGTCAAAATATTATACTTGGCAATCACTGGCATTCACTGCTTTTTCACTTTGGTCTGTTTGTAAAAAAAAAAGAAAGAAAAAAACCACCAAATTCTATTTCATTGAATACTTTGCGAATGCGCACGTATCTTTGCTTAGTACCAACGGCAATTTTCAACTGAGGCAGTATCATAATAAGAGGAAGTCACCTTTTTACCTGATAATATAACGTGATATCAACCTGACTGGGACCACTGTAATTGAAATAGATAGTAAGAGGCCTGCATTCTACTTTGAAACTATGGATATAAAACAGCAAGCCTGTCTGTTTCTCACCTATCCAGAAGCGGTTCAGCCATTTTGGTGAAATTCTTTAAAAAGGGGGGAAGGGAATCAAAGTTCCGCTTCCTGTGACAAAGTCTGTCAATCGTTTGAGACCACAGAGTTTAAACTGTTAGACCCACACACAACGACTTGAGTAGATCAAACAGTGTATTATGTATCTACGTCACGTTTTAAGCACGGACTGAGGGAAAAGCAACGTTAGCCAACCCCCCCCCCTCCCTCCCCCTTTATCTTTAATGTTGGGGTTTTTACGCACCCATCGACACAATTAATTAAGATCTTTATGAGACGGGCTTCGATGTCAACCCGGACTGAAAGGATACATACAGGCAGAAAGACCGAGATACTCAATTCAAATTTTCTCCCCACTTGGAAATCTAAAGCCCCTGTTACACGGAACGATAAATTGCGTCAGATTCGTCGTATGCGAGAACTGTCCGTTTCATCGAGATGCGTAGTCTGTTCAGACGTTCTAATCTATCTTCAAGTTTTCTTTCGATCAGGGAGATTCCTAGTCATTGACTTGACTGCAGATGTGCAACGCATCGGGTGACCTTGATACACAGATTCACTACTGAAGATCAACTAATCAATAAAATTTGGGTAAAATATGCATAGATCTAATAACGCATCAAATCAGGTTCCCCGCGAGCAACCTTGCTTATTTGGAGACGCTGATTTCGAATATGAAGTCAGTTTTTACCTGCAATAATTATTTTTTAAATGTTGAACCCTAAGTTTAATCTTACGCGGTGACAAAGTTTAAGCGATTTTAGTTCACAATGCGTCTCATCATAATTTGACCGTGATCGCACGGAAAATATCAAGCAGCCCTAGATTTCTCGCCCGAGTCTCAAAGCCATTGTCCAATCGTCCAAATTTTGAACAATTTTGTGGTTACACCTGACGATTTGTCTCATGATCGCTAGATTCTCCAGTTTTTGTACAGTTTATTGTTCCGTGTAACCAGGCCATAACTGAGGTCTCCAGCGTGCAACAGCGAAATATCTTACCCGCTACACCACAGGCGCCGGTTAGCCTACCCACGGAGGAATCAGGCGCTAGTAACGTCTTTGGTCATGTGGAGTTATTGGTATCATTTTAAAGCTTGTTTATTTGCCTTGCTTTTGGTGAAGAAATACTCATATACCATGAATAGAAGTCGAGATATTTGAGATTGAATGAAAGAGGTCGGGGTCGCTGGTTTCAGATGTAAAATAAGCGAGAAAATGGTCGCCAAAGTTTGGTGATTTCCATAGCTCAATAGTCCTTGGAAACTGAAAATTTACTTTTGTTGTGTCTTTAATCAACGATTTTCATTAAAATCCACACATAAATATGTTTTTAAATGGACGTAAAAAGTGTTGAGCTAAAAAAAAATTTGAATTTTATTTGTGTAAAACTGGAAGAAAAATGCCGATATCTTAAATGTCATTATTTTGACGAGCGCCTGATTTCGCATCGATGCTTGACTGTTATAAGGAATAAAAATACGAACCTCTATCTCCTTCACCATCACGTGAGTCACGTTTCCCGGCATCCCATCGGCTGATCACATCGCTGGAACATTGTACAACACTCACGAAAACTCCGACAAGACGCACACACCAAGAAATGGCCTGCGCATCGGAAGCTCAAGATATCTAAAATAAAAATTATTATTTCTTTACTCGCTGTTTCTCCGCCCTAACAAGGGCGGGCTGAGCTATGAGGGGTGCACGCTGCTAAAAAGATAGCATGAGTTTATTATAAAAAAAAACAAAAACAAAAATATTAAACTCAAGACGTATTAAGCAGGTTATTGATTTTCAATATTTGCATATTTGCTGCACCGTGTCCTTGGATTCTTTCTGAGAAAATGTTCGTCAAATGCAAACACAGTGGAAATGCTGACTTTGTTTCATATTGCATTTCTAAATTTGTCAGCTTTACAACAAACTGTTATTGAAGAGGTTGATTTCCCACTTTTAAAAAAATCATGGAATTTGAGTTGAAGGCATTTTTAGCTTCCTCAGCCTCTCCTACAACTATTTCATGGCATAAGAACCCCCAAAACCCGTATTTTTTCCCATACCGGGCATGCTTGTAACCGCCATTTCCTCATAAAGTCAGTATTTTCTTTTTCTTTATCGGCCGTTTTCTCAAAATGCGACTTTTCTCTATACTCTTTTGAATAACTCCACCATTTTTCATCCAATCTTCATGAAATTTTCACAGAATGAAGAAAAGAGGTAATACTAAACATTTGTTTGTTGAATTTTTGATATATGGAATAGATTTTTGTTGGTGGTGTCTGGAGTGTGGATTTTCACGGATTTTTTGCAAACTTGAATGCTATCTCAGGAAAAAATTCATTAAAAATTTTCTAATTCGATTAGGAAAAAAACAACAGACATATTTTTAGATCTAATGTTTGTGAACACGCATGCAAAAAAACAATCAATTTCCATAAGCAATAAGTGCGGTATTCATTACGTAAGACATGTCAATAAAATCCAATATGGCGGCGTATCCATGGAAACTAAACTTTTTTCTCAAATTTGATAACGGATTTTAAGACTCCTTACTATGCTTGTTACATGTTTGAAATGTGGTAAAATTCGGTCCAGTAATAAGCGAGATAGCCTCCAGGTGTACCCCCCCCCCTTAAAAGCCCTATCAAAAAATCGTCTAGGAGTGCATGTGTGCGTGTTGTGTATGTGTGTGTGTGTATGTGTGCGTGCGTGCGTGTGTGTGTGTGTGTGT
>NW_004797282.1:2457246-2462246 GCF_000002075.1 Aplysia californica | reverse complement strand
TAATCAAAGTGAAGAAACTTGCATTTTTCCGCAGGTTTGTGAATTTTTATCGAATTTTAGTTTTTTGGCTCAACACCTTTCATGCCCATTAAAGAACTCATTTCTGGGTGGATTTTTCTGAAAAACGTTGACTACAGGCACAAAAAATGTAAATTTTCAGTTACCATGGACTCTTAAGCTAAGGAAACAACTAATCTTTGGCAGCCATTTTCTCACTAATTTTACCTCTGAAAACAGGTGACCTCCACCTCCTTCTTTCGCAAATATCTCGACTTGTATTCAAGATAAATAGAAATTCTTTTTTATCCAAATAAAGACAAGTGAACAATCTTTAAGATGATACCTATAACTCTAAGTGCCCAAAAATTGACGAGAGCCTGATTCCACCACGCTGTCTCACATATGGCTACTGTCAGAATAAACATCAATGTGTATTGTTTTTGCGAGTATGTATTTATATGGTTCTAAATGTCTTGTAATTAAATGCCTGCATGTGGTTGAATGATGCAATTGATGTCATATGTACTTTTTGTCAGCTTTACTTTTCTTTTCATATTGATTTTTAGTGAAAGTAATATAGAATTCAATTTGTATGTATACCTACATGTGTTTTTACGGTCATGTACAGCCAAGTTTAATTTCCCTCTGGAACAATAAAGTTTTATCTTATTTACTCCATCTTATGATGATGATGATGATGATGATGATGATGATGATGATGATGGATTTTTTTCTATTCTTTGTTTTAAAAAAAAATGAAGTTTATGTCTATGTCTATCAAAAACTGCAATGACATTTGATAATTGTAACCCAAAAACAATGGTAGGTTTACCGTAAACAAAGAAAAATCGAGCCATCGGCACGCTCTTCGTGTTTTTGCTATCCTCCAGTTTGGACAAGACACGTCTAGTCTATTGGCTCTCTTATTCCACTCACTATGTCCCAAGGCTGTGTCCTCGGTACACGGCTATAAATAGTCGAGGTCAATGAATAAGAAATGAATGGGGTTTTAAAGGAAAATTGGTAAAAATTGTTAATAATATGCATTTAAATCTGATGGTTTGCGCGTAGACTTTGCTAATTTTGAGGCGTTGATTACGAATATGAAATTAGAATTTTAATCCGAACTCATAATAATAAATTATTTTAGTTCAAAAGTCACAACCCGGCCCGGCTAAAATTGAGCAAGCTAATTTCCAACCGACTCGTCTTTTGTCGGGGTGTGTCGTGTTGTATCTGTTAACACAGCCAAACGGACTTTTCACTGATTTCTTAGGAAATAATCGGTGCTCCATTTCAACTACCAACTTTTCGAGAGACGGACGGAATCTGGTCGCAGTGGACAAACAAGACGGAAACGACCCGACAGATTTTCTTCCTCCCGCAAAAGATCGGGACGTGTTCGTCTCAGTGGACCCGTTGGGTAAAGACCCGTGTCCACTGCGACGGACTCCAGCCAACCCGATTCCGTCCGCCTCTCAGAAAGTCGGTAGTTGAAAAGGAGCACGTTTACTTCCTAAAAAATCAGTGAAAAGTCCGTTGGGCTGTATGTATGTATGTATGTATGTATGTATGTATGTATGTATGTATGTATGTATGTATGTATGTATGTATGTATGTATGTATGTATGTATGTATGTATGTATGTATGTATGTATGTATGTATGTATGTATGTATGTATGTATGTATGTATGTATGTATGTATGTATGTATGTATGTATGTATGTATGTATGTATGTATGTATGTATGTATGTATGTATGTATGTATGTGCGTGCGTGTGCGTGCGTGCGTGCGTGTGTGTGTGTGTGTGTGTGTGTGTGTGTGTGTGTGTGTGTGTGTGTTTGTATGCAATGTGTTTGTAAAAAGGGGAGGTGGGGGGGGGGGGTCGATCCAGAACACTTACCCTCTTCCAAAAGCTCTTGGAAAAAACGGATGTGGCTGGTTCCAGCGTCGCCGCCCCCGTCGGGTTAATGGTGTTCCCCCGGTTTATAAATAGCGACACGACGTCATTTCCGTTGTTCTCCGCGTCATAGAGGCTCTCCGAGTTCTCCCCCTTGTTCCCGAGCTCTATCACCGGGGAGGAACTGATGCTCTTCACGCTCGACCGCTCTTCGTAGTTTCCCTGATCTATGATGCCGTTACTGTCTCCTGCAAGGGACGCCGAGTCGCTGTTTCCGGAACGGAGAATTTTTCTCGCAACTCTCAGGAAAAGTGACATCGTGCTGGAGATTTGTGCGCTGTCTTTTTATCAATCAATCGATTAATCCATCAATCCATTAATCCACCAATCCATCTTTCTATCTATTTATATATCAATCAATCAAATAATCTATTATTCCACCAAGCTATCTATCTGTCTAATAAGAGCACTGGCACAATTTTTGGCTCCTCTTAGCTTATAGTTTTTTTAGGTTTTGCTTTTTGTATTTGTTTTCAAAGCTGGACATTTCTCGAAACGTTTGTTCTCCCTTAAGGCTTTGAAAGGTCATTGAAGCGCCCACTAATCCGTGGGCCTCTACACCTCAGCTAGAAACTCTCTCATTCCACGGATCTGCACAAGATTATATTATTTATAAGCAGAGGCGTAAGCGAAATCAGACACCGAATAATGTCAAGCAAGTCGATTGCGTGGGGTTCAGATGAATGGTCTTTGAGCAAGACACAATAATCGACAGCTTAGAAATACGACACAGCACCGTATCGACCAGATATGGAAGAATAATTGGTGGTTGGCGGGTGCTCTTGTGGGGGTTTGCTCCTTTTTTCTATATGACATCTATCGTTCCAAATACAGCTCCTCCAGTTTTGTGTATGTTTCTCTCTAGTAACATCTTGTTGAATCACTCTCTTCATCCCAGCTGTGTCTTTACTTCGCCCTATGCAGGTAACCCTAGAGAAAAAGCATAAGATAGGAAACGTATTATCTTTTCACATTAGATCATGAATATTTCACACATGCCCATGCCTATCTATCTATCTATCTATCTATCTATCTATCTATCTATCTATCTATCTATCTACCTATCTATCTATCTATCTATTAATCTATCTATCTATCTACCTATCACATTGTGGCGTCGGTGACCTAGTGGTCAGGCTATCGGACTCGAAATCGTGAGGTTGCGGGGTTGGGGGTTCGAGCCTCGGGCCCGACGTTTTGTCCTTGGGAAAGGCACTTTACACGAATTTTCCTCACATCACCCAGGTGGGAATGGGTATCCGGCCATAGACAGCAAAAGATCTTGTCAGTATGTTAATGTTTTAGCGTCTATAAATGGCTGCTTGCATTGTATGCTCCCCAGGAAGTTGAGTTTATTTAATAATGCTCTCAGGTCCGCTGGGGTAATACATGTAGTACAGATTGGGAAGCACATAGAGCTTGCTGTTGAGCGGGGATTTGCGCTATACAAATGCTATATATTATTATTATTACATAATACGTATTTGTGTACGTGTGTGTGTGTGTGTGTGTGTGTGTGTGTGTGTGTGTGTGTGTGTTTGTGTGTGTGTGTGTATGTGTGTGTGTGTGTGTGTATGCTTGTGTAAGTATGTGTGTGTATGTATGTATGTATGTGTATGTATGTGTAAGTGTGTGTGTGTGTGTGTGTGTGTGTGTGTGTGTGTGTGTGTGAGTGTGTGTGAATACGTATACCTATGTGTTCTCCTATTCGTGATTGGATAGAAAAGGGAAGGGAGCTGGGTGTGGGGACAAAATATGGACATAATGAAAAAGTAACTTAATAAGTACTGCACATACATAGTTCTGATTAGTTCTGATTAGTTCTGATTAGTTCTGATTAGTTCTGATTAGTTCTGATTAGTTCTAACTAGACAATGTTTTAAAATTATGGAAAAACAAATTTATAACTAGATTTGTATTTAAAAGACTTAAACTCCTACGACAACCCCCCCCCCCCACCCCCCCTAAAAAAAGTTACTCGTGATAATATTATTATAATGAAAATAAGAAGTTACTGATGGGTGGTTGGAGGGTGCTCTGGTGTGGTTTGCTTCTTCTTTCCTATCAAACATCTATCGTCCTTATCTCTCAATCTTCTTTTTTATGTTTGTTACTCTCTCGTTACAGCTCTAATCTTCTGGCGTTCATATGACCTTATGCAGTTGCGAGCGCTGTAAAACCTCTACTAAAACTAAAACAAGTTAATGATGAGATTTTTAAATGTGAGTCATTTCGTCCGACCACTACACACAGTCTGTATGTGGGTGACTGGCGGCTGCTTGGATGTTGTTTGCTCCCCCTTTCCTATCATACATCATCTATCGTCCTTATCTCTCAACTTTCTTTGTTGTTTAACAAAAATATTTTTGTTATTTGCTAGTAACACTTCTAATCTCCGGCACTTGATTGATCCATTTGTTTTGCCTGTGCAGTAGTCAATGTACAAAAATTTGTAGTTTAAAAAAAAAAAAGAAAGAAAAAAACAACAACCCCCAAACAAACAAACCAACACAAAATCGTAAAAAAATAAAAATAAAGAAAAGAAAAAAAAAACCGCAGGCTGTACAATTGTAAAAAGCGTTCGGTGGCAACAGTTTTGCTGGAAGAAGCAGATGAGCCCTAATCAAACTGACGTCATTTTCACGACCACAAAAGGACATAATTGTTGCACCCGGGAAACCTCACTAAAACAACAATTGAAGAATCGATTATATCGAAATGACTATGTTTACCTTTCCTCTAGTTTGCTGTTGGGGACGATTTTCCTTTGTCTCGCCCACTCTCTCTTTCTCTTGTCCGCTCTCTCTCTCTCCCCCCCTCTCTCTCTCTATCTCTCTCTTTGTCTCTGTCTCTCTCTCTCTCTATAATACACATTCAAACTGCACATTTACAAAATCTCAGAAAAACTCCCATATCATTAACAGAGTTTAAGTACTGCAGTTGCCTCCGAAAACCTTGATTTTATTTAAAGATATCTCGCAAACAGGCGTGCCTTTAGTTTGTGTGTGTGAGTGTGTGTGTGTGTGTGTGTGTGTGT
>NW_004797282.1:2452673-2455847 GCF_000002075.1 Aplysia californica | reverse complement strand
GACAGAAAAAGAAGCAGTTCCCCCTTTTTTGTTCCAGCACAGTATGAGCATGGCATTGATAAATCAGCACATTTAAAATTCTACTGTGCTTAAGAATATGTTAATATCGACCCTTTGGGAATGGCCTAAAGACAACTTCAGTCACCAGCGCTACCCTGGAAATAGCAGTTCACAAGAGAGTGACACACCTACAAAAGAAGTAGAGGAAAAAAGGACGATAGTAAGAATGATGAACATTACAATAATCAAAAAAGCAACACACCCGGCCACGTCTGACAATAGAATCTCCCATCGTATCCTCGTGGTATACGAGGGCAGAAAAAGGTTAGAAAATAATGTTAGATAATTACGACAGCGATGAAAACATGTTAACAATCGCAGATTTCTTAACGTCGATCAGGAGGAATTACGTATATACATGAACACCTATAAAGTAAACATGAAACAGCGTGACAACGACAATATAAACAATATTAATGTCTTTAAGCTATTATCATTGACACCAACAAGACTTGAAAGAAACTCTCACTACATTACGACTGCACAAACCCTTGAAAAGAATCACACTCTCATTCTGTCACGACAGATTGATGATTACTGATGAAACGGACATTTAATTACTACTTTTGGTAATACCACAAACAAGCCGACACACTGATAAACATGCAAGCAGTCAAGGGTACCGGGGAGTCAGACAGGCGTGGACAACTCAAAGAGTTATAATGACAGAGAGCCTAACACAAACCACACTCACCCTCCAACCACCCGCTGTGACTTTATGAAAAAAGCAGCAGCAGCTATACTAGATATATCAGAGGCAGACACCAGCACGAAGGATTAACGGACAAATAACAAAAGATGCCCCAGCCATGTATTTCAAGTAATGACGTAGTGACGCGTCAGAGTTGGCAGTATGTGGAAGATCGAATGTCTTGGGTGTAATCAGGCTGAAACAGCCTTTTACAGTTATTGGAAATGTGAACTGTTGTTAAATAATTGACTGCTAACCCACCTTTCTTTTTCTTCTTTTGACAACCAATAGAGGCCCTTCTCTCTCCTTGTTAAAATCCCCTCTATATTGTATTCCAAAAGGACGGTTTGTGTTATAGCCATTTGCCAGGTAAGGTAACTCCGGAAAGTAGGCGATGAATAGATCACCAAACAGAACCATGGATGGCTTAAAATTAATTAGGCATTAAAGATTAGAAACATGCTGAAAATAGAAGCACTGGCAGTATTAAGAGGTAGGTTGAATGACAAATGTAACTGACGAAAAGATGTGAAATAACATGTATTTGTACTGCAGATGTGTCCTTTCTTTGTATATAACAAAGAGGCCAATTTGCAATTAGGAGCCTTCTATTCCAGCTCTTAGAGCAAAAGTTGAATTCCCTTGGAAGATTTACAGAACACTGAGCGGTACTTGCGCAGAGACGTTCCACATCGTGACGAGAGGCAATTTGCATAAAAGTTACAAGCCGGAGTGATAAACAAAGATGAAGGAACGAGCCTCTGTAGTTGGACTACACATCAGTGAACCCCTATTGTCTCTCAGAGCACCTTCAAATCGACTGAGTGCTTTTTGAACGTTAATTAATTTATATTTACTTGAAACTAAAATTGATGAAAATTATAGTCAGCAATCACACTCCTGTCTAATGTCTAGCCGACAAAAAGTGACGGCGCCGCTGGTCTTGCTCAGTGGAAAAAAACGCCCCAGCATGATGTAATATACAGATATACACTCTGGGACAATGGAACACATTTTTAGCCAAGGCATGGTCATTCAGAAATAATGTCACAAAAACGCAATTTGGACACGTTTCTCCATAATTCAAAAGCTGTTCGATTGAGCAAACCACCATGATGTGACAAACTCATCAAGAAATGTACTTCCCACCAAAACTGATCGATCTAATCAGTTCTCCTTATGGAGGAATCAAATCGGCTGTGAAGGTTGAATGCAGCACATCAGAATGGGTTTCGAATTGAAAAAAGCATGAGTCAAGGATGCATGTTATCGTTACATCTCTTCAGCATAAGCAGAGAGGGAATAATTTGAGAGATAGAACAGGTAAGAGAAATGAACAGGACGAACAAGCGATGCAAGGAATACATGTGAGCGTTAGTAAGGTTTTACGGCGGTTGCAACTGCATAAGGTCGCATGAGCTCTAAGAGGTGGATGTCAACAGAGAAGTCTAAACATGGAATCATGCTTACTCTGCTCTACTCTCAAGGCTCAACAGCACAAAGTCTGCTTCGGCTATCAAGACACCCCAGAAATAATAGTTTACAAGAGAAGGACAAATATATATAAGAAGCAGAGGAAAATGACCATAGTAAGGATGAGGAGAGCAGCAGCAGTTCTCCTTGTGTTGTTCCGGCACAGTAAGAGCGTGACATTGATATATCAACCCATTTATAATTATACTGTGAATGAGAACATGTTAATATCCCCCCTTTGGGAATGGCCTAAAGACAACTTCAGTCATTACCAGTGCCCTGGTGGGGGAGTGGAAAACGTCTGAAGAGACTTAAAGATGTTTCGATGGAACTGTATTCCTTACCTCAAGACCAAGAGGCTCAAACGTTTAATGTAAATCTGTTAACGAACACAGTGATCAAAAGGGATTATTAAGCTAAATGTAGAAAAGAGCAAAATCTTGGACATAGACAAATGAAAGGAAGAGGCTGCAATGAAGGCATAGAAAGAATATGAGTTTTGAATATCTTGGAAGCAAGATTGAAACAAATGGGAAAACAACTCCGGAGATTAAATAGAGAATCGCCAAAACAGCCAGCCTCAAAAGGACTGCAAACATTCGATTTAATCGCATCAAGACAGAAGAAAAGCCAAGAAAAAGGTGAATCGATGGAGTCCTTTTTAGTAGTAAGGTTTTACGGCGCTCGCAACTGCATATTAAGGTCACATGAGCACCAAGGGGTGGATGTCAACAGAGAAATCCAAACTTGGAATCAGGATTACTCTGTTCACCTCTCTAGCCTCAACAGCACGAAGTCTGCTTCGACTATCAGGGCACCGCGGAAATAGCAGTTCACAAAAAAGTAACAAATATACAAAAGAAGAAGAGGAGAAAAATGACAATAGCAATGATGAGGACAGAAAAAGAAGCAGTTCCCCCTTTTTTGTTCCGGCACAGTATGAGCATGGC
>NW_004797282.1:2450081-2452573 GCF_000002075.1 Aplysia californica | reverse complement strand
CTTTTGATCGGAGGGGGAAAAAGGGGAGGGGGAAAAGAGAGGGAGGGATTCTTATATAATATTAATAGGTGTATAAAACTTACTGTAAAAGTAAACGCTTTGAAACACCATCGACACAACACAATATGAAAGCGAGGTGTTTTGTCCCTAGCCATTGGTGCCAACAGGAAGATGTCTTGTTTGTTTTTGTAAAGTGTTTTACGGCGCTCGCAACTGCATAGGTCATATGAGCGCGCGGGACACACCTAATATTTTCAGTAGGTAGGAAATTTTGAATTTTGCCCGGGTGGCGGCCGAAGCCTACTCTTATCGATTTTAGACCACCAAGGGATCTTTAACGTGCGCAACTTGCACACGGGCCCTCCGAGATTTTTCGCCCTTGTCCGAGAAGGCTAGGTGTAGATCTTTCCTACCAGAAGATCAGGGGTGTGGCAGAAAGACAGCAGTAAGGAGGGGCCAAGGAGTAGCAGTAGAAAGGCTGCAGAAAGAGTCAGGAGCCCAGAGGAGGGGGCAAAGGAGGTGAGGGGTGGGGGCAGAAAGTGGAAATGAAAGCAGACAACAGAACATTGCTAGAGAGCAGGAAAGGAGGTGAAAGGAGACAATTTTAGAGAAGAAAATTTTTTGGTCGCTACCCGGATTCGAACCCGGGACCTTTGAATGAGAGGCCAACACCTTAACCTCTAGGCCACGAGAGCCCCCCGGAAGATGTCTGATATTTTAAAAGGCCACAAAAAAAGAAAAAGAAAAGAGAGAACTTTTACGCTTTCATTCATTTGTTCGTATTCATTAAAACATTTCCTTACACCGTTACGTTATTTCCACTGTTTTTGCTCAAATCTCCGTATTTAATTGTTCGTGAACATCTGGCACCTGCTGAAATGTCGGGACACTGACGAACCCCCCCCCCCCCAAAAAAAAAGGAACAAAAATCAATTACAAAAAAATCAATCACAAAAACATTCTGGACCACCATTGGTAGTGGGGCAATATCATCATCATCATTGCCTTTCTCACCCTGGATCAGGATAGAGGCCACGAACAAACACTCTCCACCTTTCCCTATCCTGGGCTAGTCTCTTGATGTCACTCCACGTCTTCCCATTTTTCTGTACATCCATTTCCGTGACTCTTCTCCAGGTTCCACGAGGTCTTCCCCTTGATCTTTTACCCTGTGGGTTCCAATCTATCACTTTTCTTCTTATGCAGCTGCTTAACTTCCTGATAGTGTGTCCAATCCATCGCCAACGTCTTCTTCCCACGTCATCTCTGACCGGGCTCTGTCTGGTTCTTCTTAATACTTCTTCATTGGTGATCCTGTCTGTCTATTTGATCCTAAGCAGCCTCCTCAGACACCTGTTCAAGAAAACCTGGATCCTCTTTATGCACGTATGGGATGCGTTCCACGTCTCACATCCATACAACAAGACTGACTTCACATTTGAGTTGAAAATTCTAAGCTTTGTTCGTAATGAGATATCCCTGGTCTCCTCCAAATCCTGCTCAAAGAAATAAATGCAGCCTGTGCCTTTCCAATGCGTGACTTTATTTCAGCGCCTGTTCCTCCCTCTCTGTCAATTATACTCCCAAGAGAGTAGAAGGATTCGACGTCTTCTAGTGCATTTCCTTGTACTGTGACCTGCTCCTTTCGCAGTGCATCTATCCTTAGGACTTTTGACTTTCCGGGGTGGATCCTCAATCCAACAGACTCTGATAGGCTGTTTAAAATTGTTGTCTTTACTTGTATCTGTTCCTGAGTGTGTGACAGAAGCGTCAAGTCATCTGCAAAGTCCAGATCGTCCAACTGTGTCCATGGGGTCCACTGCATACCGTTTCTGTGTCTTCTGGTGGTTTCCTTCATCAGCCAGTCGACTGCCAATATGAAGAGGAACGGTGATAATAAATATCCCTGTCTCATACCAGTCTTGATGTCAAAGTTGTCAGTGAGCTGGCCATCATGTACAACCCTGCAACTTGTCTCTTCGTACATGCTCTTGATGAGGTTCACCAACTTCTGTGGGATTCCGTGGTGTCTCAGTATCTTCCAAAGTGTTGCTCGGTCTACACTGTCAAAAGCCTTCTCATAGTCAAGGAAGTTGACAATCAGCTGGGAGTTGCACTCCAGGGACTGTTCCACAATAATCCTCAGTGTGGTCGGTGGTTGAGCGATTTTTCCAGAAACCAGCCTGTTCATCCCGTAGTCTTGGATCCGTTGCTGTCTTCATTCTCTCCAGAATGATTCTGTTGAAGACCTTACCTGGTATTGAGAGAAGAATGATCCCTCTGTAGTTGCTGCAGTTGCTGAGATCCCTCTTTTTGGAAGCTTCACGAGGTGTCCTTCTTTCCAATCCTTTGGGAACTTGCTCTCATTCCAGATCCTGGTAAACAGTGGGAGGAGGATGTCTGCCGTCACATTGGCATTTGTTTTTAGGGCTTCAGGTGGAATCTGGTTAGGACCGGCCTCTTTACCTTTGTTCAGCTTCTTAATGGCATCC
>NW_004797282.1:2444477-2449981 GCF_000002075.1 Aplysia californica | reverse complement strand
TAGGACCGGCCTCTTTACCTTTGTTCAGCTTCTTAATGGCATCCAGAATCTCTTGTTTTGAAGGAGCATCACAGCAGTTTGGTAACTCATTTCTTGCTGGCAGGATATTTGATGGGTTACTCAGTGGTGGTCTGTTCAGGAGACTGTTGAAATGCTTTACCCATCTTTTGGACTGAGCTTCCTTTCCAAAAATGATTTTCCCCAAGATCTAATGTCTGACAATTCCTCGACAGGATGGTAGATATAAATAAACGTAGGTGTTTTTACGCTTCCGTCAACATAATTTAGGTCATTTATGAGATCGCAGAAGCATATTTATTTACTTATTTATTCATTCATGTACATTCATGTACATGTACAACAATTTCCTGTGTGTTAACTTTAAGACTAACAGCTAATTTCAAAATCCAAAATGCTGCACAGTTTGTTGCTATTACTAAACACAGAAGCGAAAGATGATAGAATTGGGCAAGGTAAAAAAAAAATATTTTAAAAATAAAAAGAAAGAAAAAAAGGTCATTTAGGAGACAGGCTCCCTACTCTGCCTATCAGGGCCAGCCTGGGCTGAGAGGGATATAACGTCTCTCAAATAGTTGTTATGTGCCTATCAAAACCTTTTGAAAAACTCTTTTGGGTAAATTATTCTGAACTTTCCGTTTCCTTTGCTGCCCATGTTTAGCACTTATAGCTCTGGCGTCTGTGGTGTAGTGGTTAGAAGCTTCTTTGTTTGCAACAACAAGACCTGAGTTCGATTCCTGAGGAGGGTAAAACTTTTATGAAGCATTTCGGTTTTTCTGATAGGATTGTGTGTGGGACTGAAGACGTTATTCCAAAACTATATTTTATTCAAACAGCATGCCGCACAGGGTACCACTCATCCGTAATACAGTCGAACCCGCTTAAACCGGGCACGGTTAACTGGGAAAATCGATAAACCAAAAAAATAAAATCCCCGATTTCTTTTGTTTCTTTTATTTGAGGAACCTGTCAAAACAAAAACCTTTGTTAAACCAAAGACAACTTGGCTGTCTTGCAGATTTTGGTTAGAGCAGACCCCGATGTATTTCTTTTTATCTGACCTGAAAATATTTTGTACCTGCATTGACACAAGTTAAATCATTTAGGAAGCGGGCTACTTCGACCACGGTTGAGTGGGGTACAAGATTCCAAAAACAATATTCATAATAAAAATAATAACAACAACAATAATGATAATAATGATAATATTATTATTATTATTATTATTATTATTATTATTATTAATATGATGATGATGATGATGATGATGATGATGATGATGATGATGATGATGATGATGATGATGATGATGATGATGATGATGATGATGATCAATCATCATCATCATCATCATCATCATCGTAGTAGTAGTAGTAGTAATAATAATAATAATACTAATAATAATAATATTAATAATAATAATAATAATAATAATAATAATAATCACAATAATTATAATGATAATAATAATAACAATAGTAATAATAATAATAACTATAATAGCAATAATAATATTAACAATAATAATAATAATAATAATGATGATGATGATGATGATGATGATGATGATGATGATGATGATGATGATGATGATGATGATGATGATGATGATGATGATGATGATGATGATGATAATATTAATAATAATTGCATTTATATAGCGCATATCCATGCTCAAGAGCATGCTCTATGCGCTTTACAACTATTATTACCCCAGCAGACCCTCTGAGAACACTCAGAAACATTCTCAGCTTCCGAGGAAGCATACAGTGCAAGCTGCGGATTTCACGCGCTCAAACACTATCAAACTGACAAGATCTTTCACTATCTATAGCCGGGTACCCATTTCCACCTGGGTGAAGTGAGGAAAATTTGTGCAAAGTGCCTTTCCCAAGGACACAACGTCGGGCCCCTGACGGGATTCGAACCCACGACCTTACGGTTGCGAGTCCGAGAGCCTAACCACTAGGCCACCGACGATGATGATGATGATGATGATGATGATGACCACGACGACGACGACAATAATAATAATATAATAATAATAATAATAATAATAATAATAATAATAATAATAATAAGGATAATAACAATAACAATAATAATAATAATAACAACAATAATAATAATAATAATAATAATAATAATAATAATAAGGATAATAACAATAACAATAATAATAATAACAATAACAATAGTAATAATAATAATATTAATAATAATAATGATAATAATCATATAATTATTATAATAATAATGATAATAATAATAATAAAAATAATAATAATAGTAATAATAATAATAATATTAATAAAAATAACAACAGCAAAATTAGTAACACAATAACAATAAAAGTAAAAACAATATTAACAAAAATAAAAGAATAATATTTTCTTAAAAGTTTAGATAAAAAAAGAAGCAAATACTTCCCCACTACGGAATAAAACTCACGTCGAGAGATGAACAAGTACACCATAGGTACCCTTTGCTTTTATTTTCCAAAGCGTTTACTGATAAGGTGAATGATATCTGAGACGTTTATAGCGAACATACCTTTGTGTTATGTCTTTCAAACCATCCACAGAAATGACCATCACGAAAGACGGACTCGCCAATTAGCCCACAAGACTCTGGGTGTATTCACCACCAATATAACCTTTTGTGTGTTGCAATTGTCTTAAAACTGTGACAAAAACTAACGCAAAGCGCTGTATGAGTAATTTTGCTCCCCAATCAAGAACCGAATACATGCCATTATATTGGCGAGGTTTCTCTCTCTGCCTGATCTGTGACGGTCGTTTGACGAGTGTGAAGCAATCGAAACCAAGCGGGTCCTCTCGTTGCCTCACACATCGATCCATGACGCCATTGTGCAAAGTCTTTTCTGGCGCTTCTTTGTGTTGCATTGTTGATTATTTGGTTTGGAGCGAAGAGGTATATTATTTTTGTGTGTTTTAAAATTCACTGTTATGGATTTGAATAAGGGGAAACAAAGGGGGGGGGGGGGGTTTGGGGAGGAGGGATTTTTATTTCCTCCTCAAGAAGTCTTGTGTTGTTTGTTTTTTGAATTGTCCTTTTGTTTTCAATTTTGGAGAAAAAATTCTTCTATAATTTTTTTTTTATTTTAAGATCTAATAGTGTGGACGGAACATCAACCCCCCTTAATGATGTGAGATTCTGCCCTTAATGGGGCGGAGATAGGTCTGTCGGGGGTGGGGGGGGGATCATTTACAATGACCATTTAAACAGATTACCAAATAATGAGCATCGGAAAGTTAAAGATCTCTATCTACAACATCCTTTAATATAGATCTATTTCTCTTTTCTGAATTTGTTGTCTGTTACCACATCTGTGTCACGGTGCGGTGGAATCAATCGCTCGTCAATATTTTGGGCAGGTGGAGTTATTAGTATCGACTTAAAATAAAACTTGCCAAACGCCCAGAAAAATGCCGGTTTCTTTGATTTCATTTAGTTTGACGAGCGCCTGGTGTGACCTCAATGCCTCACATTTTTGCATTTTAGCATTATGCTCAAAAAGAAGAAACTGTGATGCTACGTAATTTTTTTCTCTCACCGCTATTTGTTACAAAATTGAAATATTCGAATCAAATCCACATGCACGGGCACATGCATATACAACAGAAACCAAACATGACGTGGTTCTGAGTAAGAAAAAAGAAAGGGGGAGGGGGGGGATGTGAATCATAATATTTCAATATGGTATTGAACTGAATATCTAATTTTTCCATATTCGCCCTCTCTTTTCAGTGAGAAAGTAGACCGTTTTATTTTTTTAAGTGCATTAAAGAAGAAAAAAAGACTGAAAATATACTCAATGATATCAGAATGGTGTTTTGCTTTGGAGAAACATTCGTAAAAGCGCTATTTCACTGTAACTGACGGGGCATTTGGAAAATTCTTTCTTACAATGATAGGCTAACGTTGTAATTCAATATCAAATTAATCTATTTCAACTTTAAATAATCTGAACATTTGAAAGACATACGTTTTAGTAGAGGGTTTACGGCACTCGCAACTGCATAAGGTCACATGAGATATTAAAGGCGTCATTTGAAAAGAAAGTACTTCATGCAAATTATGTGTCATATTATTTAGTTTCGGTACTGACGGGACAGAAAAAAACAACATCATTTGTCCCATCAGTTACCGCGAATAGCACAAAAATAAAAATTTTCTTTATCTTTCCAAAACAGTGGCTGATATCGATTTCATATCTAGAGCTGTTTAAGCGCTAAGACCGGTGACGAAGGACAGACATTTTGATTGATTTGCCGTTTTGTTGAATTTTGTTTGTTGACGTAATGGCGTACCCAAAGACCCAGTGGGAGTCATAATAATTCTAATCCTTGGAAAGTCACGCCAAGTAACAGGAGTACCTCACGCTGCTGGCAGCCTGTAGGACAAAAGGTCGCTCAATCATCGTGCAACGTTGCTCTGCCATGATTCTGTACTCTTGTCAAGCGTCAGCCAAGTTTTGATATCACTGCTCCATTTTCAGTTTTGCAAAGGTAGACGGACGCAAACAGGTATTTTCGTAAGCTCAGAAAAAGAATGAGGAAACTGTGTGTGTGTGTGTGTGTGTGTGTGTGTGTGTGTGTGTGTGTGTGTGTGTGTGTGTGTGTGTGTGTGTGTGTGAGGGGGGGGGAGAGAAGACAAAAGACGTTCTGCAAAATGCGTTTTCGAAAAACAGCTTGCAAAGAAAATAATGATTCTAGGTGCAAATCCATTGCTGAACATGTCACTTCCCGTGTCAGTGTAACGTGGGTGTATTCCATAGACTTGCTGTACAATAACCCAAACCAAGAACTCTGACATAAGTCCGGTTCCGTATCAACCGAACTAAATGAATCAATTTTAAGCCAAATGAAGGGGATGATGAGAACTAGACAGCGAGAGATGTTGTCAGTGTCTTAGTGTTTTAGCGCCAGTAAAAATGGAAGCTTTCACTGTATGCTTCCCAGAAAGTTGAAATTATCCCAGAATGCTATCAGGTCTGCCATACGCCAGGGTAATAATATAGACTGTAAAGAGTATAGAGCTCGCCGTTGAGTGGGAATTTGCGCAATACAAATTTTAATGCTAACTTTTATTATGAATTAATGGTCAGCGCTGACTATACTGTGGCAAGGCTGTCGATTCCTTAGAATTACAAAGTTGTATCTGAAATTTGTGGCCGTTTTGAGCTACCAAGACCGTAAGGTCAGAAACTCAAAGTTCTATCTGCTCAATCTAAATCGCTAGATTGTTTGGAGTCGTTATCAAAATTTTCAAAGAATTGCACTCTGAGAAGCTTGACTTGCTGTGAAGCTTAAAATTGTGTTTGTCAAAATTCTCAAAACAAGGTACTGAGTAGGTAGAGCTTTGTAGTTCTATGGTAGCTTGGTGTCTACCTGTCATACTGGCTTCGGCTTGAGGGCGCGGCGCGTGGTGCAAACACACACTCACTCTCTCTCTCTCTCTCA
>NW_004797282.1:2435674-2442474 GCF_000002075.1 Aplysia californica | reverse complement strand
CCCCACCCACAGACTGAAAGCAATAGAGGCACAATAAGAGATGAGGCAATCACCCAAGGAATAGATGTGCCGAAATTGGAGAAAGTTGCCAGTGACAGACAAACGTGGCGTCTACTGCTTTCCGCCTTATAATATGTATCTGACGGTATAGGGAGAGAGTAAGTAAGTACGTATTAGAAATGGTTATGATTTTTATGCACCCCCTCCCCACAAAAAAGCCAGACACACGCAGGCCTACAAAAACACACCAAGAACTAAATAAGACAAATAAAAACAACAACAACTAAACAACCAAAAGTCCCCATAAGTCAAACAAACAAACTTACAAACAAACAAACTCCGAACCAAATAGCAAACCCTTTAAAAAAAACCGAAAAAACCCCAACCAGAACCCGGAAGGAAAGGAATGACGGAGAGCTTAGCAGAAAGAATCAATGACAGCTAAACCTTTTGTCGAAAGAACAAGATCCTTTGAATACTAGGAAATGGGAAATAACTGTTCTTTTACAATTTAGATAGAGTTTGTGCTGATTGAACGATAGAAGAAAAACCTGTTTTTGCGACTCTGGGAGTTTTCGACTTTGTGAATGATTGAACGAGAAAAAGTCCATAATATTTATCTTTCTATCTTAGTTTGGTATCAGTCTCTTGATGAAATATTGACTAAAAATCTTGAGACTGAACTATTTGGACAGAGGTTATAGCTGAAAAATTAATTTATGAAAGTCGGAACAAAATATGACTTTGTTTTATCGTCGGGTTTTTTATATTTCAATTACAGTTCAAGTGGATTGCAAAGCTGACGAGTAGAGCTAATGCGAGCATAATAGCATTGTTTATTGAACGGTTCTTTCTGAAAGGTTTGGACGATAATAGGAAGTTCATTTATTGACCATGGCATTGAATAAGAAAGTGACTTCGATCAATTATAATTTGCACTTTTCTCAAACAGATGAGTGGGAACTAAAATGTCATGACCAATTGAAGGTGAACCCATAGAAGTTGTAAAAGAGACAGGGGAAGTTTTAAAGTACGGGTAGGCCTACATAATGCATATTTTGTTTAGATGAAACAACGAGATTGTAATAAATGACCGAGCATAGCTTAATGCCAAAAGTAGACTACTCATATTTGACGAGGGTTAAAAAGAATTCTTGCTTTTGGGTAGGTTTGAGCTGCCGTGTATTTGACTAAATTCTGGTAATTCATGTCCATGTGCAAGAATAATGCTTAACCTTAAACAATGATAGTTTGGAGCTTTCGTTGCGATAAGATTTGGTAAGATTTTTTAAAGGTACTATCAACACAAGCAGGACATGATTATACGTACCAAAGAATAGAAGTGTTCTTAGAAAGTAACATGTAGAGAAAAGAATGAGAGATAAGAACGGTAAATCTTTTTTTAGAAAAAAAGGAGCAAACCAAACAAGACCACCTTCAAAAATCCCACTTTCATATGGATAATATTTAACAAAAGTTGAAATTTATCTCATTTCAAATCCAGAATCAGAAAGTATCTTCAGGTTTAGCCACATGGAAATGAAGCTTTTAAATGTTTACATTGAGACAAACTCTTCTCTACTGAAGCCATGTCATCTTTACCGTATTTCTTCTATTTCGCTTTAGAAATATCCTCCTCTGCAGAAGCATTGGTCGTCATCAGACATTGATAAACGAACTATTACTTTAAACAATTATTATAAATATTAGATTTACTTTACTTTTATCCGCCTCTTATACCCTTTTTGGTGTCGCGGGAAGAAAGAGACGTCTCTCTGCCACCAGCTGGAGAGCTTTGGTCAGTGGAATGCCATGAGTTGTTTGTGTTTCCCTGACTTCATCTATACAGGGTTTCCTCGGTCGCCCCCTAGTCTTGTTGCCTTTGAATTTTTTTATATAGGCACGTTGTGCTGGACGGTGTGTTGTGTTGAGACGTCAAAACCATTTGATTCTTTGGTGTTGGATGTGATGCATGACATCATTTGTGTCCACCATTTCTCTGACTACTGAGCTTCCAATTTTTTTTACTAGCCCGGTCTTGTTTACTGCTTTTCTAGGACATCACATTTCTCATGTTGTAATTCTTTGCTCCAATGTCTTGTTCATGGTCCATCTTTGGCATTGATAAGTTAGTGTTGTGATTATTATGGTATTGATCATTTTGAGTTTTGTTGTCATGGGGATAGTGGGATGTTTCAGTACTGGAGCAAGTTGGTAACTAACATTATTGGCCCTTTGTTCTCGTAGTTCACTTTCTGTGTTCATTCGCCCATCCTCTGTGAATATATTTCCTAGTTATTTAAATTCTTGGACCTGTCTGAGACTGTTGTTGTTGAGGTGTATCCGGAGTGGTCCTGGATTACTGCTTACTTTCATTGTCTCTGCTTTGTTGATGTTGATCTTCAAGTCGTATTTGCTGCATTCTTCGTTTTATCTGATGGTGTGGTGTTGGTGTTGTTCATCTTTGTGTGCCAGGCTTTGGTCATCAGCGAAGAGTAATTCATTTAGGGCGTGTGGTTCTGTGTTGGCCTCTTTTGTAATTATATCCATATATATGGTAAATAGTAGTGGTGACAGGTCACAACCTCCGGATGTTACCTTGAACCATTCTGTGAGTCTCTCGGACGTTATTACTGTACTTATGCTGTTCTCGCAAATGGCACGGATGTTATCTAGAAGTTGGCCTCTTACAGTGTAGTTTTCGAGTTCTTTCCACAACTTGTTTCTGTTCACTCTGTCGAACGCTTTCTCCTGGTCGACAAATATTATGTTTAGTTCCCTGTTGTGATCTATTACCATTTCCCACATTTGTTGAAGGGCAAATATTGCGTCGGTGCATCATCTTCCCTTTTCAAAACCCATTTGGGCCTCATTCAGAAATGGTTAAACTTTGTGCCTTGTTCGCCATACCGGTATCTTGGCAAACATCTTGCCCACTTGGCTTAGCAGTGAAATGCCTTTATACATTCCACGGTCTCTCTTACAGCATTTCGTTTTCCAGACTGGAGCTATGACCGCTTTTTGCAAGTCGCTGGGAACTTTTCTTTCTGTCCATGCTTTCTGGAAGATTTTTGTGAGCCAAATTTTTCCAGTTTCACCACATGCTAGGATGGTCTCCTTGGTGAGCTCGTCTATTTATACGCTTCTGTTTTCTGGTATGATTTTAACTGCTTGTTTGACTTCTGATGGTAGGATGGTTTGTTCTTCTTCCTCTGTGTAACTTGGTTGGAATTCTTTGTTTGTTTGCTTTTGAGTGGTATTCAAAAGTTCTGACAAATATTCCCTCCATTTAGATTTGATTTTGGAGCTGTCAGTAACGGGGTTTCCTGTTTTGTCATTAATTATAGCTGTTGGGTGGTACGGTTCTTCCCTGAGCCTCGTTAATTTCACACTTCTGTAAAAGTCACGTGGTGATTTATGGCACAGTTTGCTTGATTGTTCTCCATGTTTTGCCCATGATTCATTTTTTGATGCTCTAACAGCTCTTTTGCAGTTCCGTCTTGCTAGTCTGTATTGTGTGTAATCGTTTTTGTCCTTGGATTTTATCCATTTCTGAAAAAGTTTCTTCTTTTCTTTGATGGCCTCTTTAACGCTGTAATTCCACCATGGTTTTCCTTTAATGGATCCTTTACCAATTCTCTTCTTTCCACATACTTTTATCAGTGTTTCTGTTAGCACTTTTCTAAAGAGGGTCCATGTTTCTTCAACGTTCATTGCACTGGTGTCTTGGTTTTCTAGTCTCTTTGTGATCTCGTCCGCAACTTTCTGAACATTGCCCTCTTCATTGAGTTTTCGTAAATTAGTTTTCTCTGAACGTTTCCTCTTCTGGTTTCGAGTGTTTCTTTCTCTTTACTCGTCATCATCATTGCTCGTTGATCTGTATCAAAGGTGAAGTTTGGGTTTGATTTTGCATCAGTTGCTTTTGTTCTGAGGGTGATTCGTCTCAGTATGAAGTCATTCTGTGAGGACATTTCTAGGTTGTTCCATTTGTACCACGACTATTAGCAAAGATGGCAAAATGAGAGTAATCATTGGAAAGTTGTTTCGCTTTTATTTCGAATCACGTTGGACTATTGGCAGTGGTTTAAAAAACTAGGTCAAGAAACAAAACTACCCGATGTTAACAAGTACAATGCAGGGCCTACCGATTTACCGACCTGATCCCCCGACCACGAAATCCTAGTGGCGTCGGTAGTCAGTCTACCTGACCCGTAATTGTGAGATTGTGCCGTCGGTAGTCTAGTAGTTAGGCTACCGGTACCGGATCCGTAATTGTGAGATTACCAGTTCTGGGATCGAGCCTACCCTCGGCTCGACATGTTCTTGGAAAAAGAACTGTAACAAAAATGTCCATTTGGCTCAGCTTTTTCGGAGAAGGACGTTAAATTTGAAGGTCCTGCCTCCTATTCATTAGTCATAAAGTGCTGCAAAGGTCGTTAAACCTGCTCAATTTCACATAGACGTATGGGATACTTGCTGTCATATCAGTATTTTGCGCTTAGACTCACGGTACACCGAACTGCCTAAATCAGAACTATCAAGTACACAAAAAGATACCAAATGCCAAGAACAAAACCATGTAATATTATGTTGTTTCTGACACATATTCCGGTACCTGTGTCTATGGTATAGCTGTTACACAGTTATTGTTCACAGAAGACAAGCGTTCGATTCCTGAGCTGGGAGCAATTTTTATCATCTCCGTCTTTTTGCTGGGATGTTGTCCCCTTCCGTGTCTGGGTTGGTCCTGACAGGCAGGGTCGAAGCCCCCCTCCCCCCTCCCCCCTCCCGCCTCCCCCCGCAGGTCATCTAAATTGTGTCAATGGAGGCGCAAAACACTTAGGTTACATTGGTTTAAGCAACCTAATAAAATCCGAAACATATCTGTCTCAATAAAATGCTTAGATTGTTCGCTGTTGTACCTACAAGACTTGAGTTCGATTCCCGTTTTGGTAAGTTGTTTAATACGGGGTGCCCACTACGGCTGGGATCGGCCGATCGGGCCGATCGCTCCGACTCGATCGCCTCAAAAACAAACATGTTTGTTTTCAGTTTCAGGCGATCGAGTCGGGCGATCGGCCCGATCCAGCCGTAGTGGGCACCCCGTATTTAGCGAGTATCTTCTACTTCCTGCTAGGATGCTGTATTGCCCTTAAGCCGGATTGACCTTGAGTGGAAAATCCCCCGTCCCCGACCGCCCCTGACCGCCCTCGTCGCCCCCACCGCCCTCACCACCCCCAATCCCCGTCTACGCCCTCCCCTCCACTCCCCAGCCTCTCCGACTTTTTAATGATCTAACATGTGCATGCAGGGACAGGCGACATTAACAGGATTATGACAGGTGCACGAGAATCTGTACACTTGTCGCAAAATGATGTATTGGGCTAATGTGCATTACATAGTCATACGGGCAGACTTAGAGTTGGAAAAAGAGGTAGAAGGTGCTTAAGCCAGAAAGGCGTCATAAAAATGTATGGTGTTATGGTAAAAATAGGCGCATATTAAAATAGTGAAATCAAAGATGCTTGCATTTCTTCCGGCCGGTCAACCTTTTTAAATTATTTTTTCTATTTGTATTTATTTATATATTTCTTTTTTTCATTGACTTATTTGTTTAGTAGTTCATTTATTTGAGAGTGTGTCTATACATTATAAATAATACGTCCATTTAAAACACATTTCAGTTTAGATTTACTGAAAAATTTAAATATGTTAAGCAAAAGCACAGAAAAGGTGAATTAATGTGCAGTTTGCCAGAACTCTCAAGCTTTGGTGGTCATCAAACTGTTGCGGCCATTTTTTCCAACTAATTGTACCCCTGACTTTAAACGACACCCCCCCCCCCCCTCCCAATATTGCAAAAATCTCGACTTTTGTTCAAGATAAATGATAATTTATTTCCGCAAAAAGCCAAACAAATAAACAAACTTTACGGTGATCCTAATAACCCCATAATATATGCCTGAAAATGGACGATTAGCTTTTGTTAGAGTTTTATGGCACTTGCAGCACCATTAGGTCATATAAGTGCCGAAGATTAGAGGATTTAGTAGATGGATAGTAACACACAAATAAAAGAAGAGGAGAGACAAAAATGACAGCTGAATAATAGGAAAAAAGGGGCAAACCACACCAGAGCACTCGCCAACCACCCACAATGGCGAGAACCTGATTCCACAGTACTGTGACACAAATTGTAAACCGTTAACATAGATTGTGAAACGCATCTTAAAGCTTGCTAGTGAGGGGTTTGGAGGGGGGGGGTCAATGTGCTACACAAATGTGAAGAATAATAAAACATTATATTAACTAATTAATAATCTAATCCAGCCAGAAGCCATTTAAGTGTTTTTGCATTTAAAAAATCACGTGTCCATGCCTGTTGTCCAGAAGAGAGTGCCGCATACCGTTAACGATTTCAGAAGACTCTCCGTCTGCACAAGGTTGTAGGCCCTATTAATTGCGATGTTTTAAGGTGACAATGATTTGAGAGTGTGTTTTTCTTTTTTTTTTTTCTAATTTAGAAATGGGTAGATCTCACCAATTCTCGAACACTGGTTATGTTAGTTAAGAGGACTACAAGTATATGGGAGGTTATTTATATAGGAGATCTGATTCTGTCCAACATCTCCGCAATGTCTTTCTAGTTCCGGGTTTTTCGTCAGACGCAAACACCTTTTGGGCATTCAGTCTCTTCTGGTCGAGAGTTTTCAAAGAATGTGATTGATGGAAAAAGAATGGGATTGGGGGGGGGGTAGTGGTAGTGCGTGGGGAGAGGGAGAGATGTGAGAAGAGGGGGG
>NW_004797282.1:2432420-2434606 GCF_000002075.1 Aplysia californica | reverse complement strand
CTCTGTGTCGCTCTCAGTATTTTCTAGCATATGACGCAACCTGGTGGGAGTAATACGGATCACTTCTTGTCAGTTTGCTGTCTTCTACCCTGTGCATCCTCATGCCTACTCTCTAATGCGTCTTCATATCTCTCCTCCTTAATTCTTTACTAGTTGTGTTTTTTCTCATCTTTTCTTCTATCTTTATCCGTTTCGTGAGTGTGTGAGGGTGTGGGTGTGGGTATGGTGGTGGTGTGTGTGGGTGTGTGTGTGGGGTGTGTGTGGGTGTGGTGGTGGTGTGTGTGGGTGTGTGTGTGAGTGTGTGGGTGGGTGTTGCTGTAGGTGCGTGTGTGTATGTGTGTGTGTCACTGACGCTCGCCATGTTGGGGGGAGGGGGGAGGGGGGAGGGGGAGTTGTGACTTGGGGCTGGTGGGAGGGAGAGGGGGCGGGTGAAGGGTCAAGAGGAGAAGGACGCTTGTGAAATTGTGAAACAAGCCTGTCACCATGATTTGAACATAAGTAGCGGAGCCGATGAGTCTCTATGTCCATACCCTCCACCCCTCCTTACCCACACCCTTGGCTACCTTCCATTGACCCCTCCCCCGCCCCGTACTTAGTAACATCCCCTTTTCGATCAAACTGTGGGTACTTCTTTTAATAGCTGCGTATTTTCCATTTTCTATATAATGCTCTATGGGTATTACTTAGAAAAGACATCACATCTTAAAAATTAATCGACATGTGTGTACATAAAACACAGTATTTTATATATATATATATATATATATATATATATATATATATATATATATATATATATATATGTGTGTGTGTGTGTGTGTGTGTGTGTGTGTGTGTGTGTGTGTGTGTATGTGTGTGTGTAGGGTCTGCTAAAAAATATGAGAAAAACAGTATCGCACTGAGATTGGCAATGCGTTCACTAGAAAATATACAATGCAATAAAAATTCACGAACGGTCAGAACAAAATTGAAAATTAAATAATAAGAAAAATTCATTAAAACATTTATTCTCTATTAATAGGAAGACATTTCCGTTCTCTTTCTCTCTCTATCTCTCTCTATCTCTCTCTCACTCTCTCTCTCTTTCTCTCTCTCCCTCTCTCTTTCTCTCATTCCCACATGCTATTTCTTCAGTCCACAGTCTGGCGTGCACATGCATATTATTGTACAACAGTTCATCATTATGACAGGTATGTATTTGTTATTAAGAAACGCTTTAGCTGTATTTTGGAAATGTTAATCGTTGGGGCACATCTTATTTTATATGGGAGTTGATACCATACCAGGGAACCAAAGAACAAGAATGGAACGTTCGCCGTATGTTTTGTAATTTACCTTTTTTTTTTTTTTTTGGGGGGGGGGGGGGGGTGATTAAGAATTAGATCGCCAGAGGCTGATCTAAGGGCTCTGGCTGGATGATATAGTTCCAGGATTTTTTAAAGATCAAAAGGTGCAGTAACATTTTATACATTTAAAACAGAAAACGACAGTTTTGTATTTGATCCTCTCTCTTATTGGCAACCAGTGTAGCTCTTTCAGAATTGGTGTTACGTGCGCTGATTTCTTTCGTTTCATTATCCATTTTGCTGCTTAATTTTTAAGCCCTTGTAACTTGGATAAATTTTCGGCCGTCAAACCGGATAAAATAGCATTACGGTAATCTTATTTTTTAGAAAAATCAGTGCTGTTACTAATGTCTTGGCTGCTGCTTTAGTTAAATAACTTCTTACACTGCCAATTTTCTTAATCTGAAAATAGATACTTTGGCTGAGCAGACTAATTTGGGAGGACATAGACATATCATAATCCAACTGAACCCCTAGATTTTAAAGATTTATTTTTGACGTCTTTCCCTCCTTCACGCCTACTTCCATTATTCTTTTCCTTTCTCACATCCCCTTCCCCCCGCCACCCCGACCTCCATTTTCCTTCTCCCATTTCTTGTCTGTAAGTCTTTTCAAGCTTTTTTCCCTTTTGATATTTTTGTTAAAAGATCTCTGAGCCCCCTCCCCTCATTGTCCTCTCACTCCTTCCCCTTCCTCCTAACCCTCTATGTTTCCCCTTCCACTGACCCTTCTCTCCATTCTGTCAAGGAATTTCCCTTCCCTCCAGCCCTCACTCCACCCCCTCCCTTCGACAATCCTTCCATCCACCTTAATCTTCATAAGAACATCCGTCTTCCATCT
>NW_004797282.1:2430833-2432320 GCF_000002075.1 Aplysia californica | reverse complement strand
TCTTTCAGAATTGGTGTTACGTGCGCTGATTTCTTTCGTTTCATTATCCATTTTGCTGCTTAATTTTTAAGCCCTTGTAACTTGGATAAATTTTCGGCCGTCAAACCGGATAAAATAGCATTACGGTAATCTTATTTTTTAGAAAAATCAGTGCTGTTACTAATGTCTTGGCTGCTGCTTTAGTTAAATAACTTCTTACACTGCCAATTTTCTTAATCTGAAAATAGATACTTTGGCTGAGCAGACTAATTTGGGAGGACATAGACATATCATAATCCAACTGAACCCCTAGATTTTAAAGATTTATTTTTGACGTCTTTCCCTCCTTCACTCCTACTTCCATTATTCTTTTCCTTTCTCACATCCCCTTCCCCCCGCCACCCCGACCTCCATTTTCCTTCTCCCATTTCTTGTCTGTAAGTCTTTTCAAGCTTTTTCCTTTTCGATGTTCTTGTTAAGATCTCTGAGCCCCCTCCCCTCATTGTCCTCTCCCTCCTTCCCCTTCCTCCTAACCCTCTATGTTTCCCCTTCCACTGACCCTTCTCTCCATTCTGTCAAGTATTCCCTTCCCTCCAGCCCTCACTCCACCCCCTCCCTTCGTCCATCCTTCCATCCACCTCTATCTCCATCAGATCATCCGTCCTCCATCTCTCCACCTCTACGTCCATGCTCTCTTCATCTCCGCCCTCTACCCTTCCCTTCATCCATCCCTCCGTTGTCTCTCCACTCTCTCCCTTCATCCAACCTTCCACCTCTACCTCCAACCTCCCTCCACCCGTCCTTCTACCCCATCTCATCCCTCCACTCCCTTCCTCCACCTCTTCTACCCCCATTCTGTCTTTCGTGTCTCTTCTTCCTCTCCACCACCCCCTTCCCTTTCCCTCCCCCTCCGATTTCCACTCTCCACCCCCACCCTCCCCATCCACTTACTTTTCAATCTCAAAACAACCTACGTACAAACTGCTGCTTCCTGAACTAAATTTGGAAATGATGTTGTCAGAACGAACCCATTTCGAGCGTTATTCGCCAGATTATCTGATGGGCAGGTGTCCGTTAATCCCCTAGTCTAGTCTGTTAATCCCTCTTCCCTTTGGTGAAACTCAGCATCACAATCGCAAACGCATACATAAACACACACACACATACACATAGACACACAAACACACACGCACATACACATACACATAGACACACAGACACACACACACACGCACATACACATAGACACACACACAACACGCATACAGACACACATAAAAACACCAACACCACACACACACATACACACACAAACACACACACACACGCACTCATACAAGGATATTATTCAACCTTTCCCCCTCCCCCCTCACCCTCTTTCCAACTTTCCAATACGTTCCCAGATAAACTCTTGTAAACTCACAAAGTAAGTGGTTGGCGGGTGCTCTTGTGTGGTTTGCTCCTGCTCCTTCTTTCATTTCCAACATCTGTCGTTCTTATCTCTCCTC
>NW_004797282.1:2427065-2430396 GCF_000002075.1 Aplysia californica | reverse complement strand
TATATATAAATTTTTCAGGAATATAAAATACGTATTCTGTTACATATAACATGCACCAAACATCCAGCACCATGTCCTTCTTCCTGTTGCTGTCCCTGGCCGACATTTGACATCTCGAGGAGCTGAGGACCCGGGGCTACGTAACCGGGATGACCAATCGGACGCCAGTTGGGCAACTACCCCTATCTTCCTGGTCATGCCGGCCCTGCTTATAAAAGACTGACCACTGGCTGGATTTCCACTGCAGTTCGGCCTGACGAAGACAGTCCCTTGCCGCCTTTTTGGTGAGTCCAACAGTCGATTAGTATCGTTTTTGGTTTTTTTAATTTACTTTTTTTGGTGTAAATTATGTGAGGCATTGTGGTGAAATGAGACGTTCATCGAAATAATCAAACAGAAGGAAATGTTTTCCTTTCCGCTAGCAGAGCATTAAAAAATCGGTTCAACATGTTGTGTGTCCATTCAAAAACATACTTTTTGTGAATATTAAAAAAAAACCCATGAAAAACGTTGATCGAAGCAGGTGCAAAAAAAAGTAAATTTGCAGTTTCCAAGGACACTCAGAAAGTCAACAAACTTTGGTGGCTGTTTTCTGACTAATTTTACCTCTGACATCAGGTAACCCCCACCTCCTTCAAGTGCAAATATCTCGATTTTTATTGAGGATAGATGGGAACTTTTCCCTTAAAAAACCAAGACAAATGAACGAGCTTTAACATGTAACCAAAGATTCAATATAGGCTTACTTATAAAACGACGAGTGCCTGATTCCACTGCATTGAGTTACACATGTTTTTACGTCCCCATCGAACCTGCCTGTCGAGGTCAACCCGGGCTGAGAAGGATACTCCGTACCAGAAGGAAAATTGAGATACTCAGAAAAACATTCTCCCCACAGGAAATCGAACTCATGTCTCTAGTATATGACGGCTATGCACCTAATGCCTGCACTATAGACCTCCGGGTTTTTGTTTTTTTTGTTTGAATAAAACGAAGCACATGGACATATTATTAGTCAAAAGATCGAGAAAAAATCAAGACAGACCGACAGAAACAACTGGTGAAAAATAAAGATGTCTGACCAACCAGTGATGCTCCCTCATACCATTTGCACATTTGTGAGGCAGGGTGGTGGAACCAGGCTCTCGTCAAAATAATGAACTCGAAGAAAACAGCAGTTTTCTCCCTGCTTAGCAATTTTTATCAAATTTTTGTTTTTTGGCTCAACACCTTTTATGTCCATTTACAAATACATTCCTTTGAGGATTTCACCGAAAACGTTGATTAAAGACACAAAAATATAAATTTACAGTTTCCATGGACTCTCCAGCTTTGGAATTTACCAAACTTTGGCGGGCGTTTTCTCGCTAATTTTACCTCTTAAATCAGGTGATCCCCACATCCTTCAATCCAAAATATCTCCACTTCTATTGAAGATGGGTGGGTAATTTTTTCATTGAAAGCAAGACAACTGTACAAGCTTTAAGATGATACCAATAACTCTACATGCCCAAAAATTGACGAGAGCCTGATTCCACCACGCCGTCTCACATTTATGCAGGGGCGAAGGCTGACTTGTTTGACAGGGTAATCAAAGTGAAACAGGACCAGATATGGCCTGGAGATATCACACAAGAATCTTACTCGAGGCGACGATTCTGAGTTGTGAATGAAAACAAATCCGGAATTCACATTGTATGTTCAACCGCCAAAATAATAGGGAAAGTATCATATTAAATATTAATTCCAACTACAATTGAATTTAACTTTAGATGTGAATACACAAACACAAAGCAAAGAAGCAGAGATGTCAGTACTAGATCTATAATATGTTATAGATCTACCCGTGAGTCTAACTCTTTGGTAGAACATGACAATTATCCTTTTTTAAAAAATTAAATTTCACATTTGGCTGTTTTTGTCTAGCCTTTCGCGGCCAGGAGGCGGTGTCATAATCGAGGTCACGATCTGATTATAGGACGGTAAAAAGTCGAGGAAAAAAAGCAAGCACTTGCAACAGTCAAGAGATTGTTAGGAGTTAGTTCCCCTCACATTTGTGAGGTAGACTCGACCAGTGTAAAAGTTAGCTTACATAATCAGAGTTTGTGATTGCTTATAACTGTGGCCCCAAAGGGGTGAACAGGGAGATATCACACAAGAATCTTACTCGAGTCGGCAATTTGTGGCAATGAAACAATTTTGACTGCTATGCACATGTTCCCTTCAACTCTATTGGTTAACTCTTCCAGCATCACTTCAAGCTTACTTAATCAAAGCTTGTGACTGCTTATGGAGTGGCCCGAGAGGGGTGAGCAGGCTATTTTTGTCGCAGTGAAACCTTTTTGAATGTTAGGCATACTGTTCATTGTTGATTATGAACGTCTTTTTACATTTAATTTATGAGGTTTACGTTTATAGGTGAATTTGACAGCGACAATGTTTCAAAATTAGAAAGGGAAGTAGTGATTATTTGATTATATAGACGCTTCGCCCCTGCATTTATGTATTGGTTGTATGGGTATTTTTACGTTCCCATCGATACAATTTAGATTAATTTAGTGGCAGCCTTCGACTCTGCCTTCCAGGCCCAACCCGAGCTGAGAGGGAGACAACCTCCAAGCAGAAGGACTGATAAGTTCGACACAAATCCTCCCCATGAGGGAATGGAACAGTGTAAAAACTGAGAAGAGCCAAACTAACTATTGCACCACAGACGCCGATTCTTATATAATCCCGTGAAACCCTTTACTTCGTTGAGAGCATATTATAGTATTCTGTTCAATTTGACCACGCATGGAGGTGCGCTATTTTGAGGCGTAACTTCATTATTCAAACACATTTTTACATTCTGTTTTCTTAATCTAAAACTTTAAAAAGGCATGCAGCATGAACAACGTGCTTGCTCTAAAAACTGCTAAGTTGTATTTCTAATTTGTGTTTGATTTGCGATTGATGGTTTGAGTCTCGAAATGTACCGAAAAATCGCCTTTGCTCTTCTGCTGATCGGGCATAAGAATAATACTATTGTGTCCACTGCGATACAGCATTGCAGCCTGTTAAATACATTCACGTACATCTCGCTACCTCAGAATTACACCGTTCTATCGTGATAGTACGTAGATCTAGCTTTGAGAAATTTAACGTCAAAGATTTTGAATTCCACAACAAGTCAAGCTTTTTCGAATGCAATTCTCTGAATCATATCTTGATAACGACTTCAAATAACCTTATGATTTTGATGAAGCAGGTAGAAGAACACTAATTAGGTTTTTGATCTAATGATCTCTGTAACTCAAAACGGCCACAAATGTGAAATAGAACCTTGGAATTC
>NW_004797282.1:2418145-2424988 GCF_000002075.1 Aplysia californica | reverse complement strand
TGTCTCTCTCTCTCTGTCTTTCTTTCTCTCTTTCTCTCTCTCTCTCTCTCTCTCTCTCTCTCTCTCTCCCTCTCTCCCCCTCTCTCGCACTTTCTTGTGTCTTGTTTGCTTTAAACCTTTGTTCCTCAGGTCCTTCTCGCCCATCCGATACTGTCCCACATTTCTTTGTTGACCAAATCTATTTCATTTTGCTGTCATTTCATATTGTCTCCCTCACTTCCTTGTTCTGATTTCTTTTTGACTGGGATCTCTCTCTCTCTCTCTCTCTCTGTGTCTCTCTCTCTGTCTCTCTCTCTCTGTCTCTCTCGTTCTCTTTCGCTCTCTCTCTCTCTGTCTCTCCCTGTCTCTCTCGCTCTCTTTCGTTCCCTCTCTCTCTGTCTCTCTCTGTCTCTCTCTCTGTCTCTCTCTTTCTGTATGTTCACATACCTATGTAACATGGACGAGTCAGAATACGTCATCAGATCAATTTAGATGTGTAACCAGCGTCTGTGATGTAGCGGTTACGCTCTTTGCTGTCGCACGCAGGAGACCTTAGTTCGAGTCCTCAGTGAAGAGAATTTTGATCAAGTATTTCTGTCATTCTGCTGGGATGTTGCATCCCTCTAAGCCCGGATTGGCCGTGACAGGCAGGGTCGAAAGCCTGCCCCCTAAATGATCTAAAGGGTACCGGTGGTGGTGTTAGGCGCAGAAGCGTCCATCTGCTACTCCTTAGACACCTGTAGTTATAGTCTTCCCACCACTACTACTAAGGGTTATGCAGATTACATATCGCTGGTGGAGTGGTGAAACCTCGTAACCCCAGAAAGGAAAATTTTACAAAAGAGACAAAAAACTGATTTATTCTTGAATAAAATGACCTATATGAACCAAAGTTGGTACAGATAGATAAAAACACGTTAGAAACGTGGTTAGTACATAACAATAACTTTTCTATTGTTTATGTGGTTACGCTGTGGGATGCGAGGTTTCATTACACCATTTTTGTCGTGATGGAACCACGTAGTCAGCCGGCGGGTGGGTTGCGAGGTTTCATCAGGACAGAGTTTGAGGGTTGCGAGTTTTCTCGCTGCTTTGGTTGCAGTATTGGTCTGTAGTTTGAAACACCACAAAGTGATAAAGATGTTTATTCAAAACCAATTGGTTTGGAGTTCGATTCCCGGCCAACTGAAGTCAAATAAATGTGTGTTATCTGCAGAATTTATGTTTCAATCCTCAAACGGATTGCAATTAATGCAATTTGTTTCACTATAATTTGCCAAGATTAGATCTGGTTACTTCCAGTTTTACTAAAAAGCACGCATTAATAATAAATCTCTGCAATATGGTTTCTGTTTGCACTACAGATGGTTTTCATAAGAGATTTTGAATCATAATATACAACCATTAATGTTAATGGTATAAATTGTCATGAAGTGACGATACATATTGGCAATAACAGATTTAAGCACCTGTAGGTGATTGTACTTGAAGTGCTGGAACTTAAACGTATTGTGTAGAGTGGTGAGGTAGGATGGACCTTATGTTTCTGTGTCCAGCCTTCAGAACGGCAGCCCAGTCTCTGTTCAATTGTGCTTCCATGTGTTTTTGAAAAAAGGCTTTGAGAAACATTGGCTAGTGTGATATTTCTGTATTGGTAACCACAGTTGTCGCTGTCGATAATGGTTTTCTGGAAGTCCAGCTTTTCCTTCAGGAAATCCAATAGACATGAAGCTAACTCATTTGCCATAAGTCCCCCTTCTGCTTCTTGACACACGTAACAAGTAGTCTGACGTGTTGCAGCATTCAATAGCGTAAAGTTATGAACGGCGAGTATCGTTTTGTAATGTAAGACTGATGCTGAAGATCCATTGAAAGTACGGCCGTTTTAGGTTCATTACTGGCGAGAGATTTGATGGCTTCAGATTTATCTCGTTCCTTTTCTTTGCGCGCTGCTTCCTTTTCTAGAATGTTGGCATTCCGAAGATCCTCCAGCACATCGTCAACTTCACGACTGATGCAAAGGTCGCACATAATATCTATCTTTGACAGGAATAGCGACAGGTTACTCTGCTTGAATTCTTCATCCAGGGCGGGTCTGTTGAGAGGCCGCCTCCCGTGGTCTTGGCAGAATTGTGCATATATTTTGTAGATATCTGAGTTGCTTTGATAATTATTGGTTCTAAATGTTTCTTACAAATCATTCATCCAACCCAGTTCAATTCAGGAACATCTTTTAACACACTGGCACCTTATGGCCACCTTTTAAAAGTGTTAATGAAGGTATTCCCTCTCTGGTTAGTCTCTGAATACCTCCTCTGAGGTCCACTAGTCATCCCATGAGAGGGTCCACACTAAATCAAAATTAAAATGTCTATCAACTTCAGAGAGCCCTTTACATTTCAGAGTCCAGCTCTTGCAATCACAGTTTGGTTTCAATAACTTAGTTGGGCTTTTCATAGAACGTTTATGTATTCCGATCCTGTCCTGATCCACGGATAGCTTTTCGCTTATTTGTTGCCACTCCTGAAAAAACTTTCTTTTCCTCTGTGGAGCATCATTTATGCTGGCATCAGAAATGAGCTGTGTCTCGGGATCAGGCTCCAGGAAAAGTGGCTAAGGTGCCTGAATATGGTCTACAAATCGTGTTGCTGTGACCTCGAAGATAATAATTCAGCACCTGACTTACAGCTGCCTAGTGAAATGTCAGTATGGTTTGGGGTATGATTCCAGGCGACACCGGTGTTGGTGAAGACTCAGTCTAGGATGATGCTGATACTTCCTTACCTCCACATATCAGGGACAGCCCTGGAAAGGACTGAATGGTGGGCATGGTCAATTCAAGGAACGTGGTCTGCTCAGTGGTTTCCAAACCAGCCCTTGTAGGCTATAAAGATCTAGGTGATGAGCACAGTTAGAAGGAGATATTCTATACAGATTCGGAAATGTCCGTATTACTTGTGTTGTTGAGGCACAAATTTGTCACAATATCCTCTAAAGACTTCAGAGTCATCAAGACCACGGTTAAGTTCAGTGCTATTCGGTCTCAACCACAACCGGAGGATTCGACTACACAGCGGATTCATAGTCTGAGACTCATCCGGGGCAGTGCCACTGACTGAAGTGTCTTTAGGCCATTCCCAAATTGGGTGGGGGTGGGGGGGGAGACATTTTTCGTTCTAGTGCACAGTAGAATTGTAAATGGGCTGATCTAACAATGTCATGCTCATAACTGTGCCTGAACTACAACAGAGAACTGCTGCTTTTTCTGTCCTAATCCTTACTATCGTCAATTTCCTCTATTTCTTTCGTATGATTGTCACACTCTTGTGACCTGCTATTTCCGGGGTGCCTTGATACATGTAGTCGAAGCAGAATCTCTGGTGTTGAAGCTAAAGAGGTGAGCAGAGTAAGTCTTATTCCCTGTAAGAACTTCTCTGTTGACATTCAACCCTTGGCACTCGTATGGCCTTATGCAGTTGCGAGCGCCGTAAAACCTCTACTAAAACTAAAAAAACGTCTGAGAAGATGAGAAACCATACCCTCTCTTTGATAAACAGAATGACCTGTTGACATCTGGAGAGTGCATAGATCTGTCACCTAGTCTTAGTAAGGACTACCGTCACCTGTCATTTCAAGGTGTGACTGTTGCCTTAACTTAAATGTTAACTACGTTTAAGCTCGATGAGAACATCTTGGTTACCAGCTCGTTAGTCAGCCTTATGAATGGATTTTAAAAAATATATTAACACAATGTAAGTACTTCACTTATGACCATATTTGAATTTCTGAACTGACTGTAATAAAATGAATGAATAAAAGAATGAATAAATGTATGGATGAATGAATGAATGAAATATTTCTTTATTCCGTCAGATACTTTAAATACACCAGACAATGTCAGTTATGAGCGCTTCAATTAAGCTAATTCATAAAGAAGACTTGTCCAGAACCTCGTATAAGCACGTCACTCTCTCAAACCGGGAGTGATGAAAACACGCAAAAGCAGATCGGCGCACCGGGTGAGGGTTGCGAGGTTTCATCACGCCAGGATATCATGGGGGCAAACATACGAGGTTTTTTTATTAAGTTTTTTTTCATACTTTCTCTTACTAATTTAACCTAGTGCTTTTGACACATTGTGAAGAAGAACTGGTAGAAGATATTAAGCCAAAAAAAAAACGAATTTCGAAAAAAATGATGGTTACGAGGTTTCATCACTCCACCAGCGATATGGATTGAATTTGAGTTCAGACAAGCCCACCGTCTCAATCAGGAAAAGGAAAGAAGTAGAATCTACCAGATACACTCTCCAACAACGCACACAGACAGAAACAACAGAGGGAAAGAAAAGAAAAGAAGTAGGATTTACCAGGGACACTCTCCAACCACACTCAAAGACAGAAACAACAGAGTGAAAGAAAAGAAAGAAAACCCACCAGAGACACTCTCCAACCACATGCACAGACAGAAACAACAGAAGGTAGGAAAAGAAGTAGGATCTACCAGGGACACTCTCCGACCACATAATAATACAGACAGAAACAACAGAGGGGAAAAAGAAGTCGGATCTATCAGGGACACCCTCTAACCTCTAGCCAGACTAAGAGGGAGGAGCATAATCGAGAATTTTTTACTATTGAGCATAAGGCAAGCACTGAGCGCACTATCACTTACTTATAACACAAATCGAAACAACAAATTAAATAAATGTAGGGCCATACATCAGTTTGTGTGCCAGCCAAACACATTGCGATGAGACATAATGATGTGTAAATACTTCGTCGGGATGGCACTTTCTAAAACTTGTCAACGTTATAATCAATGATAAGGCAGAAGGTAAAATAAAATTATTATGTTTTCTGGGACACACGGTGTCCTTGCACAACAGAACATACAAGTGGCATCCGTGGCCTATTAAAAAAGTTAGGCTACCAGACTCGTAATCATGAGATTGCGGGTTGAGGGGATCGAGCGTGAGCTCGGTCCGTCTTTGTGTCCTCAGGAAAGGCACACACGAATTTCCTATTTGGCTCGGTCCTTTCAGAGATGGATTTAAAACTCCGAATGTCCTGGGTTCCAAAGCAGGAGAAAATAGTGGGAAATCAGCAGAAACACCCATGCTGTCAAAAGTTAAGCTAAAACTGACACTATAAAGCATAATAATAATATGCCACTCAGGGGTTTTTCTTGAGATAAGCTGATATCAAATGTATTGCTTCGAGCTTGGACAGAAACTAATGATCTCTTTTTTTTCTGGACAGGTACTTTAAAAAAGCAATTATCAGTTCACCGCGTGCCAGGCATTCATAATTAATCATTGGATCAACTTGCACGTCGGATTGAAATTACTCGTGGTCCAGATATAGCCCACGGGCCACATTTTACCCACGCTTGTGTAAGTAGCAAAAATCCAACCCAGAAAATAATACCTGTTTTTCCCTTGTTGTGACAAAAAATATCAACTATGAGAAATAATACGGTTCTTATTTTAAAATCTTATGTTTCTTTCTTTCATACTTCATCAGGGGCTCTCGTGGCCTAGGGATTAAGGTGTTGGCCTCCTCTGGGCTCCTGACTCTTTCTGCAGCCTTTCTACTGCTACTACTTGACTCCTTCTTACTGCTGTCTTTCTGCCACACCCCTGATCCTCTGGTAGGAAAGATCTACACCTAGCCTTCTCGGACAAGGGCGAAAAATCTCGGAGGGCCCGTGTGCATGTTGCGCACGTTAAAGATCCCCTGGTGGTCTAAAATCGATAAGAGTAGGCTTCGGCCGCCACCCGGGCAAAATTCAAAATTTCCTACCAACTAAAAGTATTAGGTGTGTCCCGCGCGCTCATATGACCTTATGCAGTTGCGAGCGCCGTAAAACCCTCTACTATAAAAAAACAATACTCATCAAGTTTGGCATGAAAGAAGAGCAGGCATTTTGCTCGTTGAGATGTCGATGGTCGCATTAATTTTGAATTCTTTGTTGTTTGTTTCATTTGGTACCTGCCAACTTGAGCGATATCGCTTACTAATGAGCCATATGATATTTTTGTTTGTGGGTGTCTGTGTGTGCGCGCATGCCAGGGTAGTGACATGTATCATTAAATAAATGCTTCGCTTCGAAATACACATAGATGGGCAACATGAAAATGTTAGCCTGTTAGGGGCATTTATCTTTGTTGAGATAACAAATAACAACTGATAACAACAAATAACAACTGACAACCTCATAAGCGAAGTAAAAGTAACTAAATTAGGACGTTTGTATTGATATTTGTTGTTATTTTGTTGTTGTCTGTTGCTATTTGCTGTTATCAGTTGTTATTAGTTGTTATCAGTTGTTATCTGTCGTTATCTGTTGTAATCTCGACAAAGATAAATACCGGCCTGTTACACTTTAAATAAAAAAAAACACAAAAAATGTGGGCTCAGTGCATCTAAACATCTGACTAAATTCATTTTTTTCCGTTGCCCATTTCTATGAGATTAACTCCTTTTTGATTAGTAGAAAAAGGTGCTTATGATAGTGTATAATACTGCATTACGTATATAATTGTTTTAAAATGTACATGTAACTGTTACAGATAGAGACTCAAGGAATACTGAAGTATGTCAACGATCTGAGAACAATTATACTTTTTAGATACATGTACGATGCTGGTGATGGTGGTGAGTGATACTATGTGATGATATGCAATGTTAGCGTTAGTCCTATCTTCCTCTGCTCCAGTGAGTAGGGAGGGACGTGGGCACGTGGGCACCCTCTATCCCATTCCCGACTGGATCCATCTTTAATGTCACCGTGAAGTGGTTATGCTCATTATTATTATTATTATTATTACTGTTGCCTTAACTTAAATGTTAACTACGTTTA
>NW_004797282.1:2410243-2411759 GCF_000002075.1 Aplysia californica | reverse complement strand
TCTCTCTCTCTCTCTCTCTCTCTCTCTCTCTCTCTCTCTCTCTCTCTCTCTTTCTCTCTCTCTCTCTCTCTCTCTCTCTCTCTCTCTCTCTCTCTTTTTTTTTTCTTTCAGTAAACGTATTGGTAACATTCGAAACAAAAATGACAGCTAACGTGCAATTTCTCCTGTTTCCTTTTTCTGCCCACTGGCTGAAGGCGAAGGTTTTAGAGCAACCCAACCCATGTCTAGTAATCTAGTAGATGTGGTATGGTGTATCTGATTTTTAAAAACCCAACAAAATAAAACAAAACAAATGAAAACAAAAACAATGTTCACAATTCTTTATATGAATAAAACAATAGAGACAAAAACGCTGCTGGTAACACTAGATCTACTAGTATACGTGTACATATAATATATTTTTGTGGAGTCAAATGTCACCTTCCCATGCCTTCGAAATATTAATGAACACATTTTAAAAATGCTTAAAAGCTATTTAAAAAAGTCAACAACTAAAAACCAAACAAACAAAACAGCAACAATAATAACATCAAAATCCAAATAACTTTCGATCACCAAGAGGTTAATGGCATCTTAGTTATAGGTCAAACTAGATATTCGTTTATTGTTGACATCTGGGAAACGTCAGATAGTTGGTCATCACTTTCAGTTTCACGAGGCGTGGCTAACAACCATGGATAAACTGACATGTATACATAAGAAGACGAGGTAGACTGCCCAGGGGTAAGAGAAGCTTATAAAAAAGACAGGTATTCACCTTAGTCTACTCTGTGGTCAGAACTCCAATGGAGATATGTGTCATTTCTGATTTCGACCCAAGTTTTGACTACTTAAACTGCAGCATTAGTTGGTAGTTTTAAAGTCCTAAAATAATTTACGTGTCTTTACATCCCGATAGACACAATTAAATTTAATTATTTTGGATGTAGGTTTCCTAGCCTACCTACAATGGTCAACCCGGACTAAGAGAGATACAACCCAGCAGAAAGACAGAGATACTCAATAAAAAGTCTCCCCACACGGGATGGAATCGATTCAGGGTCTCCTGCGTATGACAGAGAAGTGCCGAAACGCTATAACATAGACACCTACTTATAGAGTCTGACTATGTTATGAGTGCAGTTAGAATTTTAAAAAATTAATAAACCACTTGTCTGCTGTCATTAAAAAGAAATGCAGTTTATGCAGTTTTGTTTGGTGTTTTTTAAAAACTGTTATACAGAAGAGCCAAAAGAGTTTATAAAGAGTACTATTTTAACCTATTTGGGAGAACCAAATACCTTAGTATTGTTACCAATAAAACAACGTTTGCTTTAAAGATAATAAGAAGGTGTAACTAAATGTATTCATAAAAATATTGACTCAGGATGTTTGTAAAGAGCTTGTTTTCTTGGTAACAATATTCACTTGATTGCCTTTCTGTTATATCGTAAAAACTGCATAACACCGTACTTTTAAATAATGATAGCAGTTGTGACATAATAATATTATTAATGATATTAATAATGATAATCAC
>NW_004797282.1:2399415-2409729 GCF_000002075.1 Aplysia californica | reverse complement strand
TTTTGCGAAGTGTCCAAAAGTGCAACCTCAAAATGAAGATGATCGGTGTTGTCAGCAACTCAAAATGGGGCTGGGGTAAGCAGTCAGTCAAGAAGGTATACCAGATGTTCGTGAAAAGAAAAATGGATTATGCTGCCCCTGCGAGGCAGCCTTGGCTGAGTGACACCAGTGCAAAGGCCCTGGACAGAATACAAAACAAATCCCTCCGCCTTGTATCAGGTCAGCTGAAAACAACACCAAAAGAAACACTGCGCTATGAAACCAGAACTGAGCACTACACTACCTATACTAAAAGATCATGCCTAAAGTCTGTATGTAGAGATTGCTAAGAGATTGTCAGACAACCATCCCAGAAAGAAGGCCCTTGAACAAGCAGTAAAGCCAAAAAGAAGCTGGGAAAGTTGGTTTCGGATGGCCACCGACCTAGCAGACCACCTTCCCCATGAAGCAGAGAATCGTTGGCCAATCAACCTAGTGAGAGCTTGTCCATGGGAGACCAATGGCGAAATTGAAATCCGGACAGAATTGAGAGGAGTGAAGAGCAAAGGTGATGATCCTGTAAAAGCACGTGAAGCTGTAGAGGATGTGATCAAGGAGGTTGGTGCCGATGTGACAATTTTCAAAGATGGATCGGCTGTCGCAGGATTCCACGAAGGTATAGCAGCAGCAGTGGTGATAATGAATGATGAACCACAACGAACAGAAATAATTAAAACTAAAGGTGCATTCCTCACATCATCTTATGACAAGGAATACCAGGCAATGGGTTCTGCTGCACAATGGATTGCTGACAATTGCCACAGTAGAACCAATGTGCTGATCTTGACAGACAGTCAGTGCCTTTGTAAGGAACTGCTAGGCAACAGCTCAGACATGAATGATTTACGCCGCAAGTACAGTGAAACCGAAGCCACAATAAAGATCCAGTGGATTCCAAGCCCTGCTGGAATGGAAGGAAACGAGGCAGCAGACCAGGCTGCAATTGAAGCCAGAGAGATTGAAGGAGACAGACGACCAATAACATACAGGGGAATCTTTCCAATGATCAAGAGGGCAATCAGAGATCCACCATGGAGAGCTAAGTACCAGCTGCTGGAGAATGTGTATTCTGGGTACTCCAATAAGCAGGAACAAAATATCATATGTCACTGGGACCAGGTTGAGCTAGCGAGACTGCGGTCGGACCATCATTAGAGCTTGAGATGGTATCAGAACTTTGTGAATGAAGAGCTCACCTCACGTTGTCTAAGATGCAGCCATGAAAAGGAGGGTGTCAAACATTATGTTTGAATGTCTAGGAACAATAGTAATTCGAATGGAGTTATTTTGACTAGTGGAGGTGCCTCTGAGTATAGTATAATGACAATGGTGCTGAAAAAGAGCCTCGCTTTGGCTCGAAGATTTCTTCGTGGAGTCCACCAGGCACATTGAGGATCATCATCATCATCATCATCATCATCATCATCATCATCATCATCATCATCATCATCATCATCATCATCATCATCATCATCATCATCATCATCAGCATCATCATCATCATCATCATCATCATCATTGTATAAAGAAGGTATTAAAACAGTTAAGACCTTGTTGTATTTCCCCCAAAAAATATATTTCACAGTTCAACGTTTCGCCAATAAGGCTTCATCAGGAACATAGTATTTGAGAAAAATAAATGGGTGATGACGCCACAGCAACAAAGTGTTCACTATAAGTTACGTATTGGTGTGGTTTGGACAATATCGGAAATATCTCCATCATCATCATCATATACACAGGCTATAAAAACTAAAGTGCGTACATAAATGTCTGAATATTTAAAGGAGCGGTGAGTACATCATCATCATCATCATCATCATCATCATCATCAATTGTAAACAGGGAGGAAAAAAAAAAGGTTAAGACTTGTAGAATTTCCCGAAAATTGTATATAAAAGTTCAATGTTTCGCCCGAAACATCATCATCATCATCAGGTGTCATATCTGCGGCAGACTTCGTTCTTCATCCATTCCTTTTCTTGGGTGCTCTTTAAAAAAAACTACATTAATGATACTAATTACTAGTTGGGTACCCTGTTCGATAAACGGACTCAAAAGAATCGATCGCCAAGTCATTGTGGGTTCAGTGAGCACTGCGTGTGAACAGAAGCCTCATTTGTTTACGATGGCTTTTTAGAAAACGGAATTTCCCAAGATTAGCTCTGACCGAAACTAATTTTAAAAAACTGCAAATTAATCTACAGTGACTTTAGACTCCTTAACATAACTGTGCACCCTTTAAATGATTCTGAACCACCATTATTTCTTCCAAATTCGAAAGTTAAAGTGGTTCGGAAGTTTTAGGCGACCAAAGTGACGAACTTTCACAAATTATATAATATAAATATTTAGACAATAAAATATATTAGATGGGATTTTACAATGCGTATTGTGAGCTAATCAGTTATCAACCTATTTCTGGAATAACTAGTCTGGTTCTCTCTCTGGCAGTGTCTCCGTCACAGCGTGGCCGTCAACATGTTGAACTGGGCAGTTTCAAGTTTATTTGATCGTTTCACTCCTTGTGCTCACACATACGTCTATATTTTAGTTCTGAGCATAATAAGTACAAACGTGGCATGCGGGCTGATGCCCGAAACAATTTCCCAAGGCCAAACAAGTCATTTGACCGGGGTCGTACCGAGTGAACCTAGTACCGAGCCGTCTGGGAAGGCAAAGAAGGCAACGACTCCCGTCAGCGTTCACGATAAAACGGCAATGCCAGTTGTCGTACACACCCCTCAATGTACACACGACCAACAGGAGGATACTATCGGCCACGCTAGAGATGGACCTGTAGAAAATCATGAAATGACTGAATTGTCTACTTCTGAAACGGCTCTCGATTTGTTTTCCCAACTTAATCCCGTATTGGCAAAATCTCACTTCAGCGATTTACGTGGTACAGTTTTTGGCAGCAGGATTTTGGAAATACCCCCCAAAATGGCACGAAATCGTCAAAAAAGGGAATTTCACTTACATGTTAAGCCAGAAGTGAAAGATGGAACTTGTCGAAATGTCTGTGGCACAATAGGAACAAGTATTGAATTAGACCCTGAGAAATCCTACTCTTGCTCTTGTCACCAACTCTGTGTTGTGTACCGTTCTTGCTGCTCGGATTTCCCCACTGAGTGTCCGCAACTCTGGCTCCAAGGCAACCAGTTACAACCGTCCGAAGTTTTGAGCACTAATTCTACGTGTATGGGCATGCTTCCCCTCCTAGCAGTCACTGGCTGTCCACAAAACCGTACACACGCACAGAGTACCTCTACTGACGGTTTCTCCTTTCCCGTCGTGGATAAAAGCACAGGTGTCCTCTACGACAAGTTTGAGACATATCTCTGCTACGCCACTGAAAAATCTGAGCCTGTGGCATTCAGGATCGCCGTTTCGGGCATCCTCAGTCCTGTGGTAACTAAGAAACAGCTGCTAGAATATCTTAAAAGTGGGGCTGGATTTGAATTCGAAATTTCCACTGTCAGTTTTCCCAAGTACTACTGTAAAACTTGGTTTGGAGAATCCGTTTCTGAAAGCTTTTCAGTACTGTTCGAGATGGACGACCAACAAGTTATAAACGTCAAACTTTCTCAAAAGAAATCGCCCAGCATCACGGGCATCCAGATGCAATGCAATATGACTGCGGGGACATGTGATCATTCCAAATGTGACCGTGATGGTGAGCTGCGTAATGGACAATGTTTGTACGCCACGTATGTCAAGATATCCGTCCATCCCTACTCTCCTACGCTAACAGACAGAGAGGCCGAAGACTTTGTCGGCTACTTACGCTGTTGTTTTAACCATCTGGCTCCGAACGTTGCGTCTACGGAAGTTCTAGGTCTGAGAAATCACTCACGATTCCCGATGGACTTTCGAGTCAATAGATTGGTGAATACTTTAGTCATCGTGGAGCTCTGGTCACAGCATATAACGCAATGCATTCTGGGCTACATGAACTTAGGAACAATTTCAAAGGGACACCACCGTGTGATGAGCACAGAGCCCAAACACGCTCCGGCCGGAGTGAAAAACTGGCCAGACATTCCCTCTAACTCTCAGTCGGCGCTCCTCGACACAGCTAACACAGAAATGAGGCTCTGCGTCCAGTTGTCGCACGTTGCCCTTGACCTGAACCAGGACTGTTCTGGCGAGCTCCACACTATGAAGGCATACAAGCCAGATCTGTATGCCAGCTGCTTGACTTCTGCTACTGCTGGCGTGACCCAGAGCTGGGCGGTAGTCGTCAGCCAGGCAGTGGTCAGCCTGCTTTTCAGGTTGCTTTGCTCTGAGAGAATATTTCACAATGATGATATAGACAGCATCATCTTTTACTACATGGTTATTGATTCAATTATTTTTTGCACACACACACACACACACACACACACACACATTCACACACACACACACACACACTCAGACACACACACACACATACACACACACACACACACACACACACACACACACATACACACATGCACACACATTCACACACACACACACACACACACACACTCAGACTCACACACACACACACACACACACACACACACACACACACATACACACATGCACACACACGCACACACACACAAATAAATAGATTTCTTTTGTGGCGGGAGGGGGGTGAAACATAACCATTACAGTAAATCATGGTGTGTTCACACTGATGAAAAGGGTAAATAAATCCCAGCAACTGAAGACGACCCTTGAGTTATTTTCTCTTTAAACTGTGTCCAGATTGATCATTTAAAAAACTTTTTGTAAGAGAGAAATAACGAAAGTAAAAGAGATAGAGATAGAGAGAGATAGAGATGGAGAATGAACGAGAGAGAGAGAGAGAGAGAGAGAGAGAGAGAGAGAGAGAGAGAGAGAGAGAGAGAGAGAGAGACAGAGAGAGAGACAGGGAGAGAGTGAGGAGGGGAGAAAGAGAGAGACAGAGAAAGAGAGAGGGGGGGGGAGAAAAAAAACAAAGAGAGAGAGAGAGAGAGAGAGAGAGAGAGAGAGAGAGAGAGAGAGAGAGAGAGAGAGAGAGAGAGACGTATAGACAGACAGATAGACAGACAGAAACAGAGATGGCGAAAGAGGATCACTCTTGGAACCGTATGGATCATGCGTTCCTCGTGTTTTTGTATTAGTGCGGTCAAAAATCCGTGTCGCAACTTATTGTAAAAAAACCCACAACCTCAACTATAAAACAGGCAGTGTCCAGCTCTTGCACAATGGCTTGTATCTCTACACGAGCGTCTGCGGTATGTAGCAGTGCGGTACTTTGCCTTTTCGCCCAGCAGACCCAAGTTCCATTCCAGGATGGCCCGTTCAGGGCAATCCTTGTTGCTATAGCCAGTCCAGAGCAAGGTAAGGCTAGTACAGGATGTAAACCGCGAATAGAACACCAAACTGAAACAGAACCCTGGGCGAATCAAAATTCAATAGGTGGCAACAATTAGTTACATAAAGAGCTATGCAGACACAACATGTACTGACAGTGATTGGAGACACATCTAATTACTTCAACAGACTGCAAGCTTTGACAAACTAAAAATAAATCAACCCAGTTTACATTTTACATGGAATGAGCATGCAGTCTACCAAAGTAAGTCAGTAGTTCGAAGTGTTTTGACAGCGGCTGTGCATGTGTTCAGCGGTATCTACTTCACCGGAGAAAGGCTGTAGATCTTGACAGTGCTGGTTAAGTTGACGGCCTACTGCCGTACGGTAGCCAGCCGTAAGTTCCGTCCAATTATCCACTTGCTACCGCGGTCTAGGATGCGGTTAGTGCGCTCGTCTCCTAAGCGGAAAGTCCGGGTTCGAGTCTCGGTTCGGACACGGATATTTTTCGCCCCCTCCTGCCCACCCAGCCGTAATGGGTACCTGACTTCGAGTAAGGGAAGTAAAGGCGGCGTGGAAAGGAACTGGCCACTCTACCATAATATGCCGAAGGCCCAGGATGTTGTCTCACTAACAAGGCAATCCCCAATGTCCAGATCGGATGAGGGAACAACTTTACTTTTTATCGCCGTCTACTAAGAGTCCACCCAGTTGACCATGGTTTCTTCTTCTTCTTCTATCCCGTGGTTGGGGCAACCGTGTGGGCACCACTGCATCTGAAAACCAGCTCTCGCCATCTGTTTTTGTCCTCTGCTTTTCTCAGATTGTCACCCATCGTCTTTTCTGTCCCCTCTGTAATGTTGTCCTCCCATCCCCTTCTCTGCCTTCCTCTCTTTCTCTTTCTTTGCACCGTTCCTTGCAGGATTGTTTTGGCAAGTCCTGTGGATCTTGTGACATACCCATACCATTTTAATTTTCGTCTCTTCACTGTGGTCAGTAGATCTTCATGCTGCCTCACTGCGTTGGTGATCCCCTTTCGTATTTCAACATTTGAAACGTGGTCTTTATATGAGATTTCAAGGAGTCTGCGGTAACATCTCATCTCTGTAATCTGAATTTTTTTTCTCTAATTCTTCTGTCAGTGTCCACGCCTCGCAGGTGTATAAAAATATTGAGATGACCAGAGAGCGCATTGTGAGTAGTGCGTCATGTTTGTGTCCCTCCAAATAGGCTTCAGTTTGGACAGCCAAGCTGTTGTTTGACCATTGTTTACCGCGATCTGCCAGATTGGCTGCAGTCTACATGTGCTGTGACGACAATGCTGGGAACATTTGTTTATGTTTAAGGAAGCATTTTAGGGCACTTGCAACACAACTAGATCATGTAACTACCGAAGATTAGATGTGTTACAAGATAGTAATAAACATAAAAAGAAGGATGAGAGATAAGGAAGACAGATATTTGATAGGAAAAAAGGTGCAAACCACACGGGAAACTATCAGGACCGCGCATCATCATCATCATCACCATTGCCTTTCTCACCCTGGGTCAGGATATAGGCCACCAACAAACACTCTCCACCTTTCCCTATGCTGGGCTAGATGCTTGATGTCACTCCACGTCTTCCCACTTTTCTGTACCTCCATTTCCATGACTCTTCTCCAGGTTCCACGAGGTCTTCCCCTTGATCTTTTACCCTGTGGGTTTCAATCTATCACTTTTCCTCTTATGCAGCTGCTTGACTTCCTGAAAGTGTGTCCAATCCATCGCCAACGTTTTCTTCCCACCTCATCTCTGACCGGCCTCTGTCTGGTTCTTCTTAATACTTCCTCATGGGTGATCCTGTCTGTCCATTTGATCCTCAGTAGCTTCCTCAGACACCTGTGTAAGAAAACATGGATCCTCTTTATGCACGTATGGGACGCGTTCCACGACTCACATCCATACATCAAGACTGACTGCACATTTGAGTTGAAAATTCTAAGCTTTGTTCGTAATGAGATATCCCTGGTCTTCCAAATCCTGTTCAAAGAAATAAATGCAGTCAGTGCCTTTCCAATGCGGGACTTTTATTTCAAGCGCCTGTTCGTCCCTCTCTATCAGGACCGCGCACTTTAGAGAAAAAACTATCAAAGCCGCGCACTATCAGAGCCGCGCACTTTTTAACTATATCGATACAGTGAGACTGCCTATTTCATCCAACGATTACAGTCTCCTTGGCATAATTACTCTGTACAGCCTCCATCCAACTATACCGAGTTCCAAAAGTTCTGTCACACCCACCTTAAAAGTACAATAACTCGTTTACTATTCAACATAGCTAAGATAAATTTGGTGCACGATATCTTTAGTCATTTTCTGCCAACATGACATGAAAAGAATTGACAAATGTCTTTTTTTATTCATGGGAGATAATTTTATTCACACTGACCCTTGCAAAATCCGAATCAAAGTTTGCTCAGTATGGCGTGTGGCCTCTTCCAGCTAGAATTACTGATACAAAACATCCGTTTATTGATCGAACTAATATCCTTAATATGGTTGTCTGAAGAATTCCCTGCCATTCCTTGTGAAGTGCAGTCTTCAGTTCCTGACGAGTTTTTACGGAGTGCGGCCTCCAGTCAAGGCCATCTAACAGATGTTCTGTTGGGTTAAGGCTTGTTGATTTTGCAGGCCAGTCCAGAACAACGATTGATGAGTTTGGAAGGATTTTCACTGATCGTAGCCATTTGTGGTCGGGCATTGTCTTGTTAGCACGTTCCATCATCCGTGTCATGTAGGGCAGTCACCGTGACGAAGAATTTCGCCACAATACCGTTGTCATTTGAGGTTGCTTTGAAAAGTAACCAAATATGTACGATAAAGAGCAGAGATTCCACCCAATACCATCACATTTCAGCCACCAATTCGGGCTTCTTGGGGGGCGTTGGATTTGGTAAATCTCTATTCTCTTCTTTTAAACACTTTTTCTCTTCCATCAATGTGACGAATTAAAAGACTTAACCATTGCTTAAAAGAACACTTTACCAACGTCTTTAGTCTCATCGCCATTGCTGTTGTGCTAAAATTTGGCGATTTGTTCGATGAAACAGGGTTAGAATGGCTCCGCGCAAAGGGCGATAATCAAGTAATCCACGATCTTATAGATGTCTAATAATGGTGTTTTAAGATAGTCCGAAGTACCTGACAGTCTATGCACTTAGTTGGAACGCGTTTTGTGCCTGAGTGTTGACAATAACCCAATTATTCTGACATCGAGTTGTCGCCCTTGGTTGACCTCGCCTAGGCTTGTCTTGGACAGTTCTAGTGGTGTTAAAACGTTTGTTCAAGCATTAGATGGTTCTTTTACACACATTTACGTGTCTTGCAACAGCAGAAAACTCAATTAAAGAATTTATCATACACACAGACCCTTTATTTTCTTAATTTATCAGGGTTTTTTTTTAATTTTGAAAAACAGGTGAAAAAAGTACCCAACGGTAAAAAAGTACGGAATTTCATGTGTGTAAAGTGTGTTTACACATTGTCTACGTGATTCAAAGCAAATAGTGTGTGTAGGAACCGTTGATTTCAACGTAGACCGAGAAAAATCAATACCTACACTTTGTCCACGCACTACTTCCGGTTTATGATTTCTTTCGTCTGCCCTTGCACATTAAGGAGTCTCATGAGTCACTCAAGTCGTACTTTTAATGTTTACTGCTATTCTTATGCTGTACCGAAAATTATCGTAATATAATGGGTGTGACAGAACTTTTGCAACTCAGTATATATTCGTCTTTCTGCAGACGTTAAACGACTTCCACACCATTTCTAAGTTGACATTAAAAACACATAAAAAAGGCACTACCAAGAATGAAGGGAGAATAGGTAGAAAGCAAATGTACGCACATGGACAAGTCTCACAACTTCAATTTGTATACTAAATGATCAAGAAAACGCTGCCCCGACACTTTTAAGAGCTCCCCGCCTGTCCTGTAGATATATTTTATACCCGAAAAGCCTTTTCATTCAAGATAAAAATCAAAGTGAGATCTGGTTCCAAGCCCAGTAAAATGCTGACGGTACACTTAAATAATAATTGTTCGATGGTACAGTTTTGGTAATCAGCAATCTAATCGTATTCATATCGTCAAAAAGTGCGCGGCTTTGATAGTTGTTGTTTTTTTCTCGAAAGTGCGCGGCTGCGATGTTCTCCCAACCACACCAGAGCACCCTCCAATCACCCACTTGGAACATTTCAATAACAGCAATGGTGTTTTACAATGTATAGCAGTGGGTGGGTTGCTTCGTTTAATGTTAGTAAAAGATGACCGGCAAGCAAGCCACGACGAATCATTTTAACATGGCAACCCCAAGCCGGAATACAAACGTGGAGGGAATGTATTTATTTTCAATGTAAAATTATTATTCACGTCACTAGCCCTGGTTTTTGTAAGAGTTTTGCGGCACTTGCAACACAATAGGTTGTACAAGTGCAGAAGATTAGAAGTGTTACAAACTTTAAAAAAAGAAGGAGGGGAGATAAAGATGAAGGATGTTGGATAGGAAAGAAGGAGCAAACCACACAAGAGCACCCGCCAACCACGCACTCACAAGTCCTAAGCCAGTGTAAACTTGTAGACAATTAAATATCCTAATAGTTTTGATACTGGCGTTCAACCTATACCATTTCACCATTAATTCACAGAAGATACCCGATACTCTTTATTTATTTGTATAATTTAGTGCCCAACTTGCCATTTGGAAGGAGGACAACTTGCCATCTTACTAAAGACACACACGAAAATTAACGAAGTTACCTCCCCCACATACTTATCAGAAACGGACACTTGGACTGGCGCGGGCACGCACGCACGCACGCACTCAGACACACACACACACACACACAGACACACACACACACACACACACACACACACACACACACATACACAC
>NW_004797282.1:2387730-2396734 GCF_000002075.1 Aplysia californica | reverse complement strand
CGCAAATGCACTGTTGTCATGGACTGCCAGGCCTCGTTTCCTGTCTCTATATTTTAGTGTCTCTGGTGTCTCTGATAACAGACATAGGTATCCATGTTTAGAGCAGGTATCTATAGGTATCTAAGTATCAAGTATCTAGTATCGATACCTGCCCATCACTACCACGAAGGTCAAAGGTTAGGTTAGGTTGACTCGCCTGCTGAACGTTGTTGTTGTTTACCCGTGCGGTAAATTTTGAGTTCAGAGTTCAGAGACACAATTTGACTTCAGATTTCGAGGTGAGCTTCAGACTCCAGGCACTTAATATTGCTGTGCAGTATAGCCTACGTGTTGGTGAGTCCCTTAGTAGGTTCTTTAACCTAGCTAGTTCTCTAGATCTACGTAAAGACTCTAGCTTAATCGTTATAATAATGATCAGTTGACGGAGGGAAAAAAGACTGACGCGTTTGTATCTGCGACGTTCCACGCACGGACTGCTTGGACCCCCCCGACACGCACACACAATCACAAGTGTGCAGGCCGCCCATCCGACCCCTACACCCGCGTACCAACAATGCATGCGTTGGTGTGAAAGAAGGCCGCTGATTGGTCGCATGCAATCGGCTAAATGAATAATGGGTCCGATTGAGGTGCAGTAGATGGTTTGCGCTGGAATTGAAATAGATAAAGTTCGCTGCGGGAGAAAATTGAGCGAAGCCACGTCTGGGGGTGCTGTTCACCCTGGAAGCGACCTCGTTGAATCCGAGCTTGCTGATTTAAGTGCTCATTGAATCCGATTTTTATTGATTTTAAAGAAGGAATTAAACGGGAAACGTTGAATCCGAGTTCCACTGTAAATCTAGCGCTTTTGTCATTAATTTAATTAAGTTAGAATGTTTAGGGTGGAATTCAGTCCGAATCAATTGATTTAAACTGACCGAGGTAGGGGGGGGAGAAAAAAAGGGGCAGGGGGGGGTACTTTCTAAAATTTCAATTTCACATGTTTAGCTATGACTAACCTTCTATCATAGGCCATATATGTGCATTCTGTGCTAGGCCAGTAGACATCTTAATTTCTATATATTTCATTGGGTGCACAGTAAGAAAACTACTCATCTTTTACATATACAGTCGACCCTGTGTAAGACGGCCACCCATTGTCAAGGAGAAAAATGGCCGTATAAGACAGGTGGCCGTCTTAGGCAGGACTGATCAAGATGAAGAAAACAAACCATTCCTTTCTTACGTCCCAACCGAAGGTAGCAGCATTGTTGTTGTTGTTGTTGTTGTTGCTTTTCTTTTTTTAAATATTTTGTTGCTGCTTTTGTGCTAGGGTGACAATAAAACGAAATGTGTCAGACAAGGAGGACAAACACACGGGTCGCCACCACTCGGAGAACGAGCGACATTTCTGTCACAAGTTCATGTTTATGTTCATAGTTACTTTGTTACAGACTAGGTAAACAGTGACCACTCATCTCACTTACGATTTATTGTGTATGAGTTTTGGGCGGGGCTTATATATCATGGGTTATGAGGGATCATTCGCTTACCTCACCAGCAGCTGAAAATTTGTTACCTATTGGTCAACAGTGGGAGGGGCTTATACTACATGATCGGTTGGAGGGACTAACTAACTACGATGACAGGCGATTGGATTATGATGACGGCTCGCCCACAACCCCAGGGGCCAATGCATAATTTATAACAAAACGTAATGGGGTCACTAAGATGGCCGTCTAAGATGGGTTATTACTTGGTGTAATAGGGGTTGTGTGTTAAAATGTGGTGGCAGTGACCGCAATGAAAGGTGCCCGTTTTACACAGTTAAATTATATCGAAAAAACGCAAGGGGGGAAATGGAAAGTGGCCATTTGCACTGGTGGCCATCTTATAGAGGTTGGCCGTCATGGCAGGTTCGACTGTATATATGATATAATATGAAGCCCCACATCCTCCAAAAATATGATGAACTCTTTATTTACACCAAGAATGGTCCACATATGAAATAATGTATGGGAAGAATATGATGCTGTGTCCGTTCACGGTAGGCCTATCAATAGCTCAGAAAGGGTTGAGCTGCACTCGTAAGCACAAATTTGATCGCTGGTAAGGATACTATTCTCCAGCTAATGAACAAAAACGAGGAATGAAAACACCATCCCTAAAGCATGGAGAAGTGCCATCGTCACCCTTATACATAAGAAAGGAAAACCTGCTGAAGAAATGAAAAGCTATTGACCCATTTCACTCACCTCATGCACCGGGAAACTAGCAGTTAGCAGAGAGGATTGTCAACCACCCCCTATACTGGTGGTTGGAAACAACCAGTGCCTTGGACAGCAATCAAGCAGGATTTCATGCAGGTCACCGAACAGATGACCAACTCTTCAGGCTCAGTCATAGAATCCTTGATGGCTTCCAGAAAAAGGAACACACAGTGGCAGTGTTTGTTGATCTCCAGCAAGCATACGACAGGGTATGAAGAAAAGGCCTTCTGTGGAAACTCTACAGATGGGTGAAGACCTTCCTAACAGAAAGGACAATCCAGACAAAGGATGAATAATGGTGTTTCATTCACAGCTGTACTGGAGGAGGGCCCACCCCAGGGTTCCTCTCTCAGTTGCGCACTTTTCCTTGTTTTCATCAATGACCTGCTTTAGGTACTGAAATTGGGGAAGACCATATATGCCGATGACCTAGCCATCTGGCATTCATGTAAACAAGCTGGCCTCAGTGCACGGCTTATAAATGAAGACCTAGATGGATTTGACAACTACTGCTGCAAGTGGAAACTAAAAGCAAATTGTACCAAGACAATCTACATCGTCTGTATGAAAAGTCACAAGGTTACAAAGAAAACCTCACCATTTCCCTTGCAGGAACCGAACTTGAAAAAGTTGAAAATCCAACCTACCTCGGGATCGAGCTGGACAGGCAGTTTTCATGCAAAAAACCATATCTGGAACCTGAAGACTAAGGCTAACAAGAGACTTAACCTTCTCAGATGGCTGGCTAGCACTTTATGGGGAGTGGACAAGGGTGCACTCATACAGCCATGTTATGTTGGCTATGTACGCTCCGCCATGAAATACAACTGAACTCTACAGACAATCTGCAGCAAACCAACTCAGAGGTCTCTTGAAAAAATTCACAATGAAGCTGTACGATTTATCTCAGGAACTTTAAGATCCGCTCCAACTGCAACTTGCGAAATCCACACTAACTTGGAACCTTTGGACCTGCGGAGAGAGGCTGCAGTTGTGGAGATGAGTGAGCGTTACAAGAGACTAGACAAAAAACAACACAAACAGAAAGATCATTGAACAGAGATGGCTGAAGAAATAAATCTATGGAAGATCAATAATTGACACTGCCACCGAAATAATAGAAAAACACCACCTTCCTTGTAATAGAGAAATGCTGAAGCTCTTAAGACCAGAACTCCCCCCAAACACCAACATCAAGAACGCCAACATCAAAGCTTCCCTCATAAAGGAGACAGTGAAAAAGGAATGTGACCCTGTAGAACTGAAGACCGCAGCTCTCAAAACAATTGACTCCTACCTTAGTAATTCCATCCATATTTACACTGATGGGTCAGCCTTTAAGGGAACAATTAATGCAGGCTTTGGAGTAAGAATAACATCCTGGCAAGACGTATGAAGAACTATTTGATGCCTGTACTAATTATGAGGCTGAGGCCATCGCCATTGAAGCAGCAATCTCCCACCTGACCAACATTTTCATTATATATATCCAGACAAAATCAAGGACACTGTAATCTTTACAGATGGAAAAACAGTACTTCAAGCTTTGGAAAACATTAATTTCAAAAGCCCAGCCTGCCTATCTGTGGCTCAAACAATTAACACCTTCATGCACACCTATGCCATCGACCTGACTTTACAGTGGATACCTGGCCTCCTCAACATCTCAGGAAATGACGGAGCAGACACCCTTGCCAAGAAGGGAGCATCACAAACAGAACCTCAAAACCCAGTATCACAACAACAGACAGTCAAGGACATCATCAAATGCAACACCAGGGAACTGTGGCTAAATGGATGGGCAATGGGCAAAACTGGAAGAGTTGCATTTGCACTTGTGACTGCTCCTAACTCAAAAGTTGCACTAAATTCCCTGAGTAGAAGAGAACAAGTCGTTATCTTTTGCCTGTGAACACAACACATCTCTTTAGATTCATACCTAAGTAGGATCTGCAAGGATACCTCAACTGACTGTCGGCTGCATGACTGCCAGGATGAAACAGTATCACACCATCTCTTTTCCTGCCATGCACTTAGCGACCTGCGTAGCACCTACCTACCTGCCTCCCCAAATATCGGAAATACTTTATTCAGCGACAAAACTCAGCTGATTAAAACCTGTAAATTCTTAGCCATATTGACAGACTGAAGGGCTAGAACCCAGATGGCCATTGGATTGGAAAAGTAAAGTAAAATAAAATGCATGGTTTCATTGAACATGCTGACTAGTACAATATGAATGTGAGATGTTCCTGAAAATTTGTATGCTGTGTTTCAAAGATATTGTCTAAAGGCTGACGAAATTTCATTACTCTACAATGATTCTTTCATACTCAGACCAAAGACTTGTTGAACCCCCCTCATACTAACCCAATTTTTTTTTTAAATTGCAGTTTCTTAATCTGTGGTATCGGAAACATAAGTTCGATAAATATAATTTTGTTGAAATTCAAATTCTAAGTGTTGATAAAAGTAAGAAAAAGATACTTTATTTAGCAGGTAGAATTGTTACAAGAATGAATCAAAGTATTCTTTCTTTCGGAAAAATGTTGCTTTTCGGGCTTTGTACCTTTGGACAGCATGCCGGGGACATATGTATGCTTCTACGATAAATACACATACAGGCATACTTAAGCGAGGTGAGGGCACTCAGTTTGTGCTGACTCTCAGAGTGCATTCATATCACGCAGCAAGCCAGGTGTCAAGCAGGTTAAAGTTGACCATCCATTATTACTAAATTATAAAAACTGTGTCAATGGAATGCGTAAAACTTTTATAATCATTAGCAATCCGAGCTGGCTGGTTGATTCGTTTGATAGGCTAATTTAAGTGAGACAAAAAAACAAAAAACAAATAGAGGTGGACCACACATTTGAAAAGCTCTCCGACAACAGGAGTGTTTCAACATAATAAGCAACACTGCTTATTGGGAATGGCATCACTTAATTGCGAATGAAAAAAAATCCAGTAACGTCCGGAGTCAGACAGGGCTGCAATCTCTCCCCTCTGCTCTTCGTGATCTACATGGACCAGATAACAAAAGAGGCCAATCCAGAGCCAGAGGCACTCAACGAACTCATGTTTGCAGACGACCTGGCAATGATTAACAACAAGACCCAGCTACAGGAGCATATGAACCAACTAAATGCGAGCTGCGAAAAATATGACATGAAGATCAGTATTAGCAAGACCGAAGTCATGACAATTAGCAGGAGACCAGGCAAAGTGGATATCAACATCAATGGATCCCAACTAAAACAAAGCAGAGAATTCAAATACCTGGGCAGCATTTTCACAGAAAATGGAAAATTAGATAGAGAAATAGAGACTAGATGCCAGAGAGCCAACGCAGTCAGCTACCAACTCGGCCCTCTTCTGAAACATCCCAATATCCCCATGAGCACCAAGGCGAAGTTCATCAACGCGATTTTCCTTTCAACGCTCACATATCAGTGCCAGACATGGTCCCTAACAAAAGCCCTAGAGAGGAAACTGGTCACATGCGAGATGAAATGCTTAAGAAGAGCGGTCAACAAAACAAGAAGAGACAAAATTAAAATTGAAGTCATAAGGGACACCGTGGGAGCAACACCAGTCCAACCACACATTGAAAAACAAAAGGTCAAGTGGTTTGGACACCTCACGCGGATGCCCTCAAACCATCCAGCTCTGAGAGCATACGACACTAAATATTCTGGATGGAGAGCCAGAGGAAGACCAAGGCGACGATGCAGTGAATCTGTGGCAGACACCCTTAGAGCTCACGGGATGTCCCTCCTACAGGCCACACGACTTGCTGCAGACAGACACCTGTGTCTCCCCGCGACACCCCAGTGTACAAACAGAAGAAAAAAGTAAAAGTAAAAGAAAAAAATCCGGATTTCATCTGTGTTTTCACCCAAAATTAATTGAGATAATATCTCATTTAATATTTATTCCTACTTTGGGCAAAATAGTTATAATAATTATTGTCAAATTAAAAAAAATTATAATAGCAATTTTAAACCAAACCTGTGAAGATGCAAACGGATGGCCATAAAAGTAGAGACACTACAGGGGGCTCTCGTGGCCTAGAGGTTAAAGTGTTGGCCTCTCATTCAAAAGGTCCTGGGTTCGAATCCGGCTAGCGACCGAAAAATTTTCTTCTCTAAATTTGTCTCATTTCACCTCATTTTCTGCTCTCTAGCAATGTTCTGTCGTCTGCTTTCGTCTCCTCTTTCTGCCCCCACCCCCTCACCTCCTTTGCCCCCACCCCCTCACCTCCTTTGCCCCTTCCTCTGAGCTCCTGATTCTTTCTGTAGTCTTTCTACTGCTACTCCTTCGCTTCTTCTTACTGTTGTCTTTCAGCCACACCCCTGATCTTCTGGTAGGAAAGATCTACACCTAGCCTTCTCGGACAAGGGCGAAAAATCTCGGAGGGCCCGTGTGCAAGTTGCGCACGTTAAAAATCCCTTTGTGGTCTAAAATCAATAAGAGTAGGCTTCGGCCGCCACCCGGGCAAAATTCAAAATTTCCTACCAACTGAAGTAAAACACTTTACAAAAAAAAACCCAACAAAGAGACACTACCATCTATTTGGCTTCAATATTGGCTATATTGATCTAGCTTTGCATGGCCAGGAGTTGAAGCCATACTCATGCCATGACCTGATTTGTAGGTTTGTAAAAAGTAGGAAAAAGGTATGTTCTCACAATAGCCATGAACTTATGTATGGAATTTTAGTCCCCTTTACTTTTTGGAGGAAGGCTCGACCAGTCTGGTTGCAAGCTTAAAATTAGTGCTTGTAACTGCTTTTAAATGTGAGTGGCCTGAAAGGAGGTAGGGAGCTATTTTTAATTGGTAATGAAATATTACTGAGTATTGTGCACCAACTCATTGGTGATTTTTTGTGGATGTCTATATACATTATAAGGTGACTGTCTGTGGCTGATTTTGAGTACCAGAATTGCAGTGTTCCCAAACTATAAGAAGGATGCAATGATTCTTCTGATTATGTAGATACTTTGCCTCTGTTAACCATCAATCATTCCCTGCATCTATGCAGTACATGAAATCACACTTCCGAACCAGGCTTTCTGAGGAATTCTGTCTCCTACACAACCCGGGATAGCCCTGACAGACAGGGTCAAAGCAGCCCACCTCCTAAGTGGTCTAAATTGTTTTGATGGGGGTGTAAAGCATTTACAATTCTCCGTGATTGCAGGCAGTACAGCGGTGGAAGTTATGATGATGTAACAATAACAGTATTAGCATCTCAAAAAAAATAAAAAAGATCAACCCAAAAAATTAATTAAGTTACATGAAAAGTCACCAGAACTTTGATTATTTGGGAAGCAGACATTGTCTCTGCCTGTCAGGGTCAAAACGGATTGAAAGCGATGCAACATCGGCAGGAGAAAGGCAGCTGACATACTTGATGAAAATTTTCCCCCACAAGGAATTGAACTCGCATCTTCTACATGTGACAATGAAGCGCTTATCTGCTACACCACAGATACCAGTGTAAAAACATTCACAATTCACCACAGTTGCAGTCATTACAAAGGTGGAAGTCAGCGTTGTAACAAAAGTAGTAACTTGAGTCTCACCAACTACTACTTGAACCATAACTAGAGTAGAGTGCTTAAACTGAACTCTGTAAATCCGAAAAGAGCGGTAAACCGAAAGAAAATAAAAATTTTAAATCCCTGTTCTTTTCTTCTATTTGAGCAACTTCTGAAAACCGTAATCCCGTTTAAACTGGACAAACCTGATGGTCCTGCAGGTTGCAGCTTTAACAGACTCGCTGAATTTACTAACAAAAGGAAAGATTTGTAACCCTGACACTTGTTATTGAAATTAGAGGCAAAGGTAAAGCTGCAATAGCAGTTTATTATAGAAATATAACACCATAGAACGAGATAACTGAAACAAAAAATATTATACAGTTTTTGTAACTTTACATGGTCAGACTAAATTGACTCAACAATTTGTACTTTTATTGCTGAAATGCCGAACAAAGTGAAAAGAAGGACGAGAATAATCAGCATTCTAGAAGATAAAAATTGTGTATATTTTGTGAACAGGGACGATAACTGAAAGAGCAGGCAAAGATAACAGAACTTTTGTCACTGACATATTTCTAATCTGCATTCTTGACCTGCTGGAACTGGGGTTTGTGTTCTCAAGAGGGGATTTATCTGAAGTAGATGGTCTGAAGTGTTATGCAATTCCAGGACAATGTTCAGAGATTTGTGGACATATCGAGGCGGGGGGGGTCAAGGCTATAGTTTTCTTTACTTTTACACTTACTGCTAAAATAGCCACGACCTCAATTCAGTTGGTTGTCCTTGCCGGTAGAGAAAGGTTGAACACTGAGTTGTGTAGAGGGTAAGTTTTGTGTTGACAGTAATGTCTTAGTTGTTAATGGCCTTTGGTGTTTCTTTCACTTATTCTTTTTTGTCTTATTTCAGCTCCCAGACAGAGTTATTTTCTTATGATTACTGGTATGAAATGAGAGCCAGGATAATGCAATTTAAAATCAACAAGACTTTGAAAACATTGGCAACAATCAGATAAACACTTTCTGATCTATGACTTCTTGTTGAACTGTCCAATGTTGAGTTTGTTGGGTTTTTTTTGTTGAGAGTACACATTTTTTCAAATGTGCTGAAGCACCCCATCTCTTCCTCATTCTCTCTCTTTTTTTCATTCTCTCTCTCTTTCTCCCTCTCCAACTATCTCTTTCCCCCTCTCCCCCACCCCCTCTCCCCCAC
>NW_004797282.1:2385651-2387565 GCF_000002075.1 Aplysia californica | reverse complement strand
CCTTCTGCTTCTTTTAGAGACAGCACTCTCAGTTCTGTGTTCTGTAACCTCACTGCAGTTGGTACGACTGACTTTCTATAATTATTATATCTCTCAGTTTCTACAGCGCGTCACGAAGACAAGGAGGAAAAATGTCGTCCCCTAAGGTTGAAGCTGTGCTGAAGAACTGCTTCTCTACTTGTGGTGAGGGACCGCACTGGGACGTTGCCTCCCAGTCTCTCTACTATGTGGACATCGTGGCTGGTGGAGTGGGATGCTGGAACAGCGTCACGGGAGAAAAGAAGCAAGCCAAATTAGGTAGATTTGGGTTTTTTTTCAACTTCCATCTCTTGTATTGTGTTTCATTGTGCCCAATGGAAGAGTGCACGAGTGAAAAGAAACAAGTCAATTTAGGTTGATTTGGTTTTTGTTTTTGTTTTGTCATCTTCCATTAATGAAGAAAATAATATATAATAACTGCTCCAGATCAGTATGAATCTTTCCAACAGCATGGTGTGGAGGACTCTTCTGTATGGCTCTTTTCGTCTATGCAGACGGTCAGTTTAGCTCAAGATGGTCTCAAGGTTGTCTTCATGCAACTTCTTTCATGGTTAATTCTTCCTATGTTTGAAGAGCAGATTCTGTTGCAGTGCTTGCATGTCAGTGAGGTGGATCGAAGCTCTGTATTTCCACTGTTTTCCTCTGGTTGACGCTTCTCAGCCTGGTTGTTTCTAAGGCTGCTCTCTTGCATTATACATGTAGTTCTTTCCTTTATCATTTACCTCCTTGTTTTCCTGTCCTGAGCTATTTCTTCCCAGATGCTAACATCTACTCAAAGTTTAGAAATGCTGTTTTTGCAGATGTCTTTGTAACTCAATTTTGGTCTTCCACTTGGTCTCTTTCCCTAGGCAAGTTCTCCTTAGAGAAGTTGCTTTGGAATCTGGTTGTCGTCCATTCTCTTGACATGGCCCATCCATCTCAATCTTCTTAAACACAGGAAGTGCCAACACTTCAACATTTGTAACCTTGTCACGCCACTTATACAATAATATTAATGTGTGAAAATAAAAGGGTTTGTATACACTAATATGTGCTTCTCATATTTAGTAGCAGGCCTGCTAAGTGCATTCTAAACTACCAATGACGGCCACTCATTGTCGGAGAGAGGAGTTGTCGTCTTAGACAGATGGTTATTTTACACAGTGTCATTATAATATAAAACATACACATTGGAGGAAATGGGTAATGGCAGTTGGTACAGGCGGCAATTAGAGCAGGGTCGGCTGTACACAAATAAACTTGGAGCCACCATATTTTTTTTTTGGCCAATTGAAGAACCCTGATAGGACTTACATACGAGTACATTCCTGTTTTTTAAATTGAACTCCATTTCTATTTGTCGTACAAAACTTATCGTTAATGATTTGTAAATACACTGGTCTATTTGCAATATTTTTAGGACTTATTGTAATTAATGTGAAAAAAAATAAATTATTAGATAGTGACATGGTGGAGGGGGTAAGGGGGGTGGGGGGAGTTGGAACTGCAGTACTGTTTTTTAATGTGCCCCAGAAAGCAGAAACTATAAAACAAGATCAGTGTTTAAATAATGTGTATTAGTTAAAACTATAAAACAAGATTAACTTTAAAATGATGTGCATTAATAAAAACTATAAAACAAGATTAATGTTTAAATAATGTGTATTAATTAATTAATTCACAAATGTCAAGCATCCAATTCAGGTCAGTGAGCAGTCCAGGTGTGGGTGACCTGATTGCTGGGTCTGTCTGTGTTCTTACTGCAGGGAATGGTCCAGGTGCAAAGAGTACGATACAGTACTTCTTGTCCAGGTGTTGTTGTCAGACTTTGTCCTCAGGCTTTAAATGCTTTTTTCTATTATTTCTCTCTCTCTCTCTCTCTCTCTCTCTCTCTCT
>NW_004797282.1:2380125-2384484 GCF_000002075.1 Aplysia californica | reverse complement strand
TTCTCCTTCTCCTTCTCCTTCTCCTTCTCCTTCTCCTTCTCCTTCTTCTTCCTCTTCCTCTTCCTCTTCTTCTTCTTCTTCTTCTTCCTGTTGTTTGTGTTGTTGTTGTTGTTGTCGTTGTTGGTCTTCTCCTCCTCCTTCTTGCTCTTTCTTGCTCTTTCTTGATGACAGTCTATCTGGTGATGTGCACAAAATGTGCAGTTGGCTGTAGGTTTTTAAGACTGCCCAATAGTTTTCTTTCCAGTGGAGTAGTATTTCACCACGTCTGTCTCTGAAGCTGTCAGTCACTCGCTGCAAGGCCTAAAATTTCTCTTCTTCCTTGGATATTGAATGTGATCATGAGTTCGTTATGGATGAAATGAGTTGCTATTGTCATTATTACTGTTTGTATGTCAGGTCGGAGGAATCGATATCAGCAACGGAATGGACTGGACTGACGACAACTCTATTATGTACTACATTGACTCGATACCCCGCAAAGTCTATGCGTTTGACTTCGACATGGCAGGGGGGACACTCAGTAAGTAAATTTGTAAGATACATCTTTATTGTCCAGATCCTGGCACATTGGTTTTGTGTTTCACCACGCACACAAATACACACAGACACACACACTTGCGCACACACACACACTCACACCCACACACACACCCACACACACACACACACACACCCACAGACACAAACATGCACACACACGTAGTATGCTTGCACTCACATTTGTGTTGTGAGGAGAGTGTCAACTTTACTGATTCGTTATCATTGCGAATGTTATCAGTATTAAAAGTCTTACTGTTGACGGCTTATTAAATTGGTAGTAAATTTTGTTCTGTGGTGTCGTTGTTCATTTGGTCAGCTGTAATATGAGTGGCTATTGTGGTTCGTTCTTTACTTTCCCTGCATTTAAATTACCTTTATTGTGTTGTTATGGGGTTTTTTCCCCTCACAAACAACACCAGATTATGTAACAATGAACACAATAACATTAAATGGGGCTCGTTCCGGTGAAGCGTTAGTGGTACGGTTCTTAAATTCCTGATTATCAAATTCAGTACAGTCCCAGGAAATTCAGAACAAATAGCAAGCCTGCATTACTCAAACAAATCATGTGGGTGGTTGGCGGGTGCTCTGGTGTGGTTTGCTTCTTCTTTCCTATTAAACATCTATTGTCCTTATCTCCCCTTCTTCTTTTTTATGTTTGTTACTCTCTTGTAACACCTCTAATCTTCTGGCGCTCATATGACCTTATGCAGTTGTGAGCGCTGTAAAACGTCTACTAAAACTTTAAAAAAAACAAATCTCTGAATTGTGTTTTCTCCAATCAGGTAACCAGAGAACGGTGGTGGAGTTTGGGGAAGGAACGATGGAAACGTACGGACTGCCTGATGGCATGTGCATCGACTGTGAGGGCAAGATATGGGTTGCCTGCTTCAGTGCCTCCCGAGTGTACCGGTTTGACCCCGAGACAGGTACGCTGCTACAAAACGCTCATCACTTGGTAGCTGTTCATATATGTCACGACGTGGTGGAATCAGGCGCTCATCAATTTTGGGGCATGTGCATATATATAATCATCTTAAAGCCTGTTCATTTGCCTTGCGTGGTTGGTTGGTGGGTGCTCTGGTGTGGTTTGCTTCTTTTTCCCTTTCAAACATCTATCGTCCTTGTCTCCCCTTCTTCTTTTTTATGTTTGTTACTCTCTTGTAACACCTCTACTAATCTTCAGGCGCTCATATGACCTTGTGCTTTTGCGAGCGCCGTAAAACCTCTACTAAAACTAAAACTAAAACTCCTCTTATCTTCTGGCGCTCATATGACCTTATGCAGTTGCGAGGGCCGTAAAACCCCTACTAAAACTAATTTGCCTAGTTTTTGATGAAAAATATATCCACTTATCTTGGATACAAGTCAAGATATTGGCGATTTAAGAAGGTTCGGGGTCATCTGGTTTCAGAGGAAAAGTTAGGGAAAAAATGGCCGCCAAAGTTGATTGCTTCCTTAACTTGAGAAGCTGTTAGAACTAAAAATTTACAGTTTTTATGCTTTTAATCAATGAGTTTTTTTTTTAGTAAAATCCACGCAGAAATGTGTTCTTTAAAGGGCATGAAAGGTGTTGAGCCCAAAAGAACAGTGGTGTGTTTGGGTGGACGGAGGGTGGCATGGGAAGGTCCTACTTCTTTTTACTCTTTAACAATGTAGCGGACACATAATATGACTGATCAGTAGGCGACTAAAGGCAAAGTTGAGCAGCAACAAAATCCTGAACCACCAAACACAAATCAGAAAGACAAATTTGTATATTTCATAGCAGTGTCCTCAGTGTTGCCTGCCTTTTTGAGTTTCGAGATGAAGAAAACTAGAGTTTTTCAAATCTGTACAAACCCCGTTCCCCAGGTAAAACGCTTCAAGAAGTGAAGCTGCCCGCCACCAACATCACGTCCGTCTGCTTTGGCGGTAAAAATCTGGATGAGCTCTACGTCACATGCAGCAGACACAACATCAAGGACGAGGCTAGCCAGCCCCTGGCAGGCTCTGTCTTCCGGGTGACCGAGCTTGGCGTCAAGGGAAGGGCTCCAAATAACTTCAAAGGTTAATTGGAGCTTCAAATACATGTGAAGACTACAGGTGGAAAAAACGACGGTAGTCACAAACAGAAAATTGTGAGGATACCAATTGTGAACTTTTGTTTACTCATAACTGCATTTCTGTTCAATTGTTGGTTGATTATTGTTGTTAGATTTCCCATTCAACAGCACTTAACAATAAACCACCAGTCAAATAAATATGAAGTTATGAACCCACAAGCTTTTAAAATTGGCACCCTCACACTTTCCAGTTTGTGACTACCGTCGTTTTTCCCCTGTGCTCTTCATGTAGTTTCAAAGGTTAATTGGTTCTGTAAATATAGCTTGAAAAGTTAACTGGTATGCTAAATAGCTTTGAAGGGGAACTGGAGCTCCAAATATTTTCAAAGATTAATTGGTGCTGTAAATAGCATAACTCATTCGGACGCAGGTTTTGGACAAGCTTTGCACCCAAAAACGCACGATTCTGGGTCAACTTTGAAAGTCTGCCGTTTTTTTCCCTTTTGATATTTTTAAAGTCTATTTTAACTGTCTACACATTCAGCTTTTGGACTTTGCCTTGGATCTAACCCAATTTGCACGGATAAATTCCTAAATTTGTCAGGACCCCTACAAAAATGGTGTATGAGACCAACAAAATTTCTTTTTCCCTCTAAGTTTACAGTGAAGAAATGCTGAAACGAACAAGATAAAGTTACATCATATCTACAATGCAGCTAAAAACGCACCATATACAATTAACAGTCCAAATACTGTGAAGAAATAGTTCCAGTCACTGTGAATAGTCCTTCTTTGTATGGTACTCCTCAAAGATCCATGTTCTGTGTCGCCTTGACTGCCTTCACAAATCGCCTTTAAAAAATAACGCTAGACGGTCACAGGTAAATAAATACAAAATAAAATTGGCTAAGCAATGTCAAACAAAAGTTTGTTCCCTAGTATACCTTCATTGCTGCGACAACGGCGTGAAATGCCATCGGACGTGCGTCCCGAATGAGATAAATGTGAACTGGAGCTTCCAATAGTTTCAAAGGTTAACTGATGCAGGGAATAGCCTTGAAGGTTGGTTAGGTGCACTGAATAACTTCAAAGGCTAACTGGTTCATCAAATAACTTGAAAGGTTATTCAGTGCACCAAATAATCTCAAATGATAATTGGTGCTCTAAATTACTTCAAAGGTTAACTGGTACTCTAAATTACTTGAAAGATTAACTGGAGCATTGATTAACTTTAAAGGTTAATCTGTACCCCAAATGACCTAAAAGGTTAATATGTGCACCTAAGTCTGAAGGTTAATCATGTAATAACGTTATAGGTTGATCAGTGCACTAAATAACTTTGACAATTGTTCATTTGTACCACTAAATAGTTTTATGTGACACTTTCCTACTATCTTTTATAATTTACTTTTGGCAAAAAATTTGTCCTCGTTCGTGTTTCTTAATTTGTAACTGATTTTTTTGTTTTACATATGAATTTGTGATAATTTTTTTTTATGTTTTCAGTGCTGCTAGTCTATGTTTTTATTTAAGGCTGTAGTTATCAGTAGTACTCTCAGGTATCAAATAATCATCCCCCACTCACCGCTTATTGATTTTCAGTTTTTCAGTTTTTATATGAGAAAAATAGTCTCGCAGTGAGGTTGAAAATGTGTTCAAATGTGTTCCTTTCCCAAGGAAACAAAGTCAGGCCCCTGACAGGATTCGAACTCATAACCTTACCGTAGCGAGTCAGGGAGCTAAACCTTTAGGCCACTGATGTTACAAGGCAGAG
>NW_004797282.1:2377961-2380020 GCF_000002075.1 Aplysia californica | reverse complement strand
CTTGTTAACCTATTTTCATTAACAATTTTATTTTTATATCTTCTTCTTCTTCTTCTGTAGATTATGATGCTGTTGTTGGATGTCGGTTTTTCTTTATGCGTCCTTCATTTGGCGTCGCACACTATATTTTAAATTGCAGCCAATAAACGGAGTCCATCTTCCCGATGTGGCGAGACACAGAGAGAGAGAGAGAGAGAGAGAGAGAGAAAGAGAGAGAGAAAGAGAGAGAGAGAGAGAGAGAGAGAGAGAGAGAGAGAGAGAGAGAGAGAGAGAGAGAGAGAGAGAGAGTGCGACACAAGAAAGAGATCGAGCGAGAGAGAGCGAGCGAGCGAGAGAGAGAGAGAGAGAGAGAGAGAGAGAGAGAGAGAGAGAGAGAGAGAGAGAGAGAGAGAGAGAGAGAGAGAGAGAGAGAGAGAGAGTCTTTACATTCTACAAAAAGTGCAGAGACCTTTTCACTACACCACAATTAGCTGAGTTGTTATCCCCCTTGCATCTGTGGAGGGCGTTATTTTTTTCTTTTCTTTGAGATTGAAGCTTCTCTAATTCCATTTGCACCCCCCCTCCCCCACATGCATACATGCACACCATATATACACATACTGTACACACCATACATACATACATATTATATATACGCACACACACTCACACACACACGTACCGTAATATATACATATACACCATGCGTACGTACAGCCATGCACACATACATACATACACACTCACATACACCCATACACATATACACTACACACACACACACACACACACACACACACACACACACACACACACACACAACACACACACACGCACACACACACACACACACATACACACACACACACACACATTCTAAAATGTAGGATGTTTTTACTCTCCCGTCGACACATCGCTCGCATTTCGATTTGTTAGAAGGCTGACTTCGTTCCTTTAAAGATCAACAGGCGCAAAGAGGGATGCAACGCCCCCTAAAGACCTATGCAGTTAATAAACGTTGTTCCCATAAGAGTCGAACTCAGGTTAGCTGCGTGAGGCAGCCAAGCGCTTTACTGCTTCACCAGGAAAGTTATTTTTCTTGGGGATACGGCATACAACTTTCAACATTCTTTTCAAACTTTGTTTCTCAATTTCATTAACTCTCCCCCTCTTTCTGTGTCCCTCTCTCTGTGTATGTCAAACTCTCTTTGTCTCTCTGTCTCTCCCTCTGTCTCTCTCTGTCTCTCTTTCTGTCTGTCTCTCTCTCTATTTCTCAGTCTCTCACTCTCTGTCCGTCTGTCCGTCCGTCTGTCTGTCTGTCTATCTGTCAGTCTCTTTGTCTCTCTATCCCTTTGTCTCTCTATCCCTCTCTCTGTCTCTCTTTCTCTTTGTCTCTCTCTCTCTCTCTCTCTCTCTCTCTCTCTCTCTCTCTCTCTCTGTCTCTCTCTCTCTTTCTCTCTATTTATGTCTACTTGTTTCTCTTTCTCTCTGTCTTTCTCTCTATTTCTCTGTCTCTCAATCTCTGTCGGTCTGTCCGTCTGTCTGTCTGTCTATCTCTTAGTCTCTCTCTCTCTCATTCAATCTCTCTCCTTCTTGCTCTCTCTCTCTCTCTCTCTCTCTCTCTCTCTCTCTCTCTCTCTCTCTCTCTTTCTCTCCTAAAGGGGGGATATTAACATGTTCTTATGCACAGTAGAATTGTCAATGGGCTGATTTATCAATGCCATGCTCAATCTGTGCCGTAACAATATAGGGGGAACTACTGCTTTTTCTGTCCTCACTTTCCTATCGTCATTTTTTCCTCAACTTGTTTTGTATGTTTGTCACTCTCTTGAGAACTGCTATTTCCGGGGTGCCTTGATATTCGAAGCTGACTTTGTGCTGTTGAGACTAGAAAGGTGAGCAGAGTAAGCCTGATTCCCCGTTTGGACTTCTCTGTTGACATCCACTCCTTGGCGCTCATATGACCTTATGCAGTTCCGACTGCCGGAAAACCTTACTAACGCAAAACAAATCCCACTCTCTCATTCTCTCTCCCTCTCTCTCTCATTCTCTCTCCCTCTCTCTCTCTCTCTCTCTCTCT
>NW_004797282.1:2375760-2377861 GCF_000002075.1 Aplysia californica | reverse complement strand
GCACACTCTCAAACACTAACAAGCTGGCAAGAAGATCTTTTGCTGTCTGTAGCTGCGTACCCATTCCCACCTGGGTGAATTGAGGAAAATTTATGTAAAGTGCCTTTCCCAAGGAAACAGTCAGGCCCCTGACAGGATTCGAACTCATAACCTTACCGTAGCGAGTCAGGGAGCTAAACCTTTAGGCCACTGATGTTACAAGGCAGAAGATGCACACACCTCCACATGATGAATTTATTGAATGCTGAAGCCTGCCGTGGGGAAACATTGCTTCTTTAATTTGAGAGGGAAAGAAATTGGTTTCTTTGCTCAGTCAGTTTTCATGGATTGTTGTGTTGTTGGTTGTTTGTATTGATCGTAGTTTTTCTGCGACTGAAGTTTGATTTATGTGATGAAATGTGTTCACTAGAACCACATACAGGAAGTTGATCATTTCCATCTTGTGACGAGATGAGAAAAACTTGCAGTGGCGATATTTCTGTAATTTACCCCTACCCCCCCCTTGCCTAAGGTGCTATGAATTTTTGCCATTCTACCTGGTCTATGATCATGAGCTTTTGGTCCTTTTGGAGATGGACTTTAAACTTGGGAGGTCATGCCTCTTAAAAAAACTGTTAGTGTTAATTCGTTCGATAGTCATAAATAAACAAGGTGCCATTTCACCGTTTAATTGATCGTGAGTTTAATGATTAGATAGAGATACCAAAATAATTGGGAAAAAAAATTTGCTTATTGAGGAGCTTTAACTTTCCCAAATTTTTTTTAATGGTTTCGTTTTTAAAAAAAATCTTTGTTCCATTAAAAACAAATATCTTCGGTGCCTTAGAGTTTAAAATGTTCTTGACAGTGTGCCTCTGTTTCCTACCACTTGCACAGTATTTTTACTTATATATATTGAAATTTTCGGTATACATATATATCATCGCTGCCGTGTGAAAAATGAGTAATTTGTGTGGCCTTATGAAGTCAGGCAACCGTCAAAATAATGAAGTTGAAGAAACCAACGGTTTCTTTCACCTATTTAGCAATTTTTCCCCCGATTTTTATCTCCACACATTTTATGTATTTCTGTGTCTGTTTTTATTGAAAAACATTAGTCAAATGCAAAAAAAAAATAATGTAAATTTACTGTCTCTAAAGACACTCAAGTTTTTGAAGTCACTCAACTTTTGCAGCCACTTTCTCTCTCTAATTACACCTCTGACGTCAGGCGACCCCCACCTCCTGCAATTGCAAGTAGGCTATCTCAACTTCTTTCTAGGATAGATGGGTGTATTTTTCCATCAAAAGACAGGCAAATGAACAAGCTCTCAGATTGTACCAATAACTCCGTAAGTCCAAAACTTTGACGAGCGCCTGATTTCATCTGTTCGTGGCACAGTGTTTTGTTTTACCTCATCGTACAGGGTAGACAATAACCTTTGAGTTGCACACTTTATAGCATAGCAGCAGCGATGATGTATGTGTTGGCTGGACCAGGTTATAATCTTCTCTGCACTCTGTCAGTTGACAGGCCATGACGTCAGCATACATGTATTCGGTACCAAAAAATAAATTTATGTAATATTGTGATGGAAGCCCCGATGACGTTTTTTTTTCTCTTTTATTTTATTCATTAGTTAGGAGAAAAACTTCTCTAAAGTCCCTGTTTTACCTCTATGTCTGTCTGTCTGTTGTCTTTTTATCCTTCTCTTTCTCTCTACCATTCTCTCTTTCTCCCCACCCCTCTCTTTCTTTCTGACTATGTCTCTTTCTCTCTCCCTCTCTCTCTCTCTTTCTCTCTCTCTCTCTCTCTCTCTCTCTCTCTCTCTCTCCTAAAGGGGGGGTATTAACATGTTCTTATGTACAGTAGAATTGCAAATGGGCTGATTTATCAATGTCATGCTCAAACTGTGCCGTAACAATATAGGGGGAACTGCTGCTTTTTCTTTCCTCACCTTCCTATCGTCATTTTTTCCTCAACTTGTTTTGTATGTTTGTCACTCTCTTGAGAACTGCTATTTCCGGGGTGCCTTGATATTCGAAGCTGACTTTGTGCTGTTGAGACTAGAAAGGTGAGCAGAGTAAGCCTGATTCCCCGTTTGGACTTCTCTGTTGACAT
>NW_004797282.1:2368876-2372914 GCF_000002075.1 Aplysia californica | reverse complement strand
TGAACTGTTTTGTTTTTGTTGCAGTCAGAAGTTAAAATAACTTCGAAACCGCTTGACAATTTTTGGGATTTCGGATTTTAACCCCTACCAAACTCGATTAACTTTTCAAGCAAGTTAAAATGGAATAACTTAATTTTCTTTTTTGGTACTTGCTATACACATGTTGATTAAAATGTGTACCAAATTCCATTGCGTGTTGAAGTTTGCTTTCGAAGTTATACACTTTTTCTCAAATGTTTCTTAATTTTTGTTGACTAGTTTATATATATACCAAAGATCGTGTAAACAAGATTGTTCACTCCTCACTTTGGAGCCAATTAAAAAAGCGTCCTCTAAATTCGATGGCGCCCCTTCGGAAAAGCGCGGACTACGCGAACAGAGTTACCCTACTTGTGAGGAAAACAAATTATTATTATTAAAAAATCTAGATCAAATGTACACATAAGAAATACAAGTGCAATATATAGCAAGTTCAAATGCCACAAAGAAAGTTTCACGCCACATAGAGAGTTCGAATGTTCAATAGGAAATTTTAGTGCGTTACAAGTTCAATTAATGTACAAATAACAAATCCAAATGTAACACGATAGCAAGTTCAAATGCCACATAGCAAAAGCAATTAATATCCTTCACAAAGATTATTCAGCATGAAAAGCATTTTTAATGTTCTCAGACTGAGTTGACGACAACAATAAACAGTATCCTTTTACTTTTTGGGTGAATTGATCACCATAAAATAAAATCCCGAGGATGGTCCTGCGGAAAGAAATTCTGATAGGACTGAAGCAACCAGATATCTATATTATGCAGCATTGCTGATGCAGAACATTTAGCAGTAGGAATTTGCCTTCATCGATGAGGCTGATATCGAGCTGTTGACGAAGAAAAACCGAAAAAGAGCACAGAGTGGTCAATACTTTGTTCCTGTACTTCAGGGTCGAAGGGGACCGGACAGCACGATGACATTTGCTGTCAGTGCCGAGGGTGGCCTGGTCTTTCACGTCTTTCAAGTGGAGGGAATGGCAGCTATCGTTTCAACACATCCCTCGAAAAGAAATTGTTACAACAATCCCTACAACGAAGTAAGCTTGGTATGTAACAACGCTCGTGCATTTAGGCAAGCTTTTTAAAAGGCTATTCATCGGTAGATTGGGGTGGAAAAATCTCCCGCCTACACACATGTTCTTAGCATCAACGAGAACGCTTGTGTTATCATAGCCATTCTTTTTTTTTTTTAAATTAAACTTGTTTATTTTCATTTTCATTTTTATTTTCGTTGTTGGTTTTTTGGTGTTTTTTTTTTTTTTTGCTTCATTTAAAACTTTCGTTTCATCAAATAGACTCGAGGTGAAATATCTTGCCACCTGCATACCTTGTCTTACCATATAATTTGTGAAGACGTTTCTAAATACGATTTAGTGGCGTGGGTAGCATAGTGATTAGGCTATCGGACTTGTAATCGTGATTCGGGTTCGGGAGTTCAAGGATCAGTTCGATCCGGCGTTGTGTCCTTGAGAAAGGCACTTTACACGAATTATACCGTTTGGATCGGTCCTTTCGGAGATAGACATTGATCTCGGAGGGCCTGCCTCTCTAATAACTTAATAGCTAGATTCTATACCATTTCACCATAGAAACATTATTTTTTGGAAATACGATTTGAAAAAGATGTTCGCTGAAGCAAGAGACTATGTTATCACTCAGCTGACCCACCGACAAAGTATGGTAATGCTTGCCCAGTTAATGGAACAAAAAGCCCAAGCTGTGACTAAAGTGAAAATGGCAGCAGTCTTAAGATCAAGGCAAGCGTATATGCCACAGCGTTTTGTAGTTGTAGTGCAACCAGTGGCGTCGCGTGGGTTGCAGACAAGGTGGTGCATAATTGGAAAGTGAGCAAATGGACAATAGGCTTAGTAGCCACTATTAAGATTTCTAGAGAAAGTCAATTAGAATCTACAGGATATCCCGTAATTTACATCTATCGATATTTACAACTGTTTCTAGATGAAGCCACATAAAAGCTGCAATAAAGTGAAATAATACTAACAACTCACTATGCTCACAATCTGAGAGGATTTAAAGATTTCTTATTACCAGGAAGTGTTACACAGTAGGGGGAGACAACAGTTTCGATGCCCATACTTCATTGAGTTGCTTGTGTAGTAGATAGGTTCGAGGAAACTTGGATCAATTTTTTAGCTTGCACGAAATTGGTGCCGCGAAGAGCAGTTTCATGCACATTTCTTCTTGTGCGGAAAAAACGGTGCCTAGATTTCTCTACAGTGGCAAAAATAACTTTAGTGCAAAGATTTTGCTTGCTCCCAGCAGACACTAACACAAGCGGTGCGACGAGCATAAACCATCCTCGCCGTCTGTCTCTTCACTGGCGCAGCCAGCGAGTGACGGATCTAGAGCAGTGACTGGTTTAGAACTGTTAGAAAAACAAGGATGCAGTGTGTGTGGGGGGGGGAGGGGGGGTAGGAGGAGCGCTTGCACCAGTCCAGTGGCGCCCCGCCACTGAGTGCAACAATAAGTAAATAAAAGTAAACTTGGCTTTACATTTCATACAGTTAGTTATATAATATACGCCAACAGTTACTGATTTTTATCATAACCATTCGTTTCTGTTTACACTGGTGGGTTTATTTTCGGGTTTAAAAAAGTCAGTTAGTTTCGTTTCACGTTTCTTCTTCCCTGGGGTACCACACGGCTTACATTTAACTTTTTCGTAGCAAAAAACAACAACAACCCAAACACTTTTACGTCTTACCTTGAAACACTTCTTATACTGTTAGCCTCTTTTTTTGGGGTCAATTCCAAGCAAAAAAATTCGAAATTGCTAAGAGGCATTTGAATTTGTAATGTGTTACATTTGAGATTTCTATGTCTATATTTGAACTTGCTGTATTAGGACTTTTACTTTTTATGACGTCATATTTGGATTTGTTAGGTGTAATTTGGTCTTTCTATGCGGCATTGGAATTTGTTATGCGTATATTTGAACTGAAAAAAACACAACTACATTGTTATTATCATCATTATCATCATTATTAATATTATTGCAATTCTACTACCGGGGAAGTACTACTGTTATGATTATCATTACTAGCAAAATCTAAGTACTATACTATAAACAGTGCAATATACAATTAGCTTTGAAGAGATGGCAGACTATAAAAAACATTGTCATTGTTGATATAAAGCATAATGCATTACATAATATGAACTAAAAACTAGTTAATGTTTCTCTCTGCTCGTCATTTTGCTGCACTCTTTTCAGTCAGTCTCTCTTTAATTATTCTTTCTTCTCTCTACTTCTGCCTTGTTTCTCAAAATCAAAACGAAAAACCCCAGCCCTTCCCAGTGGGGAATCGAACCCCGCCTCGGGCGTAAAAGGCGTGGATACTTACTACTATAATTACCAACTGCACACTCCCTTTGTTGCAAAATCATATTACATATTTGGTATTGGTCGCACCTCAAAATTACAAAGTTGTATCTGACATTTTTTGACTGTTTACAGTTAGTAAGTCAGAAATCAAATGCCCTATCTACTACTCTAGATTTTTTAAGGTCAAATTTCTCAAAACTAGGTGCACGGCAGATTAATTTTTTAAAAATTGTAGCCCGGTAGCCTATGTAACGGAACGACATGTACATGTATCAACAAAGATAGTTATGTAGACTCTTTGGTATCAATATCAACTTGTTCACACAAAAGACGTGTCATGTTCAGCAGCCGTGAGGTGTGGTGCGGCGAAAGTGAATTGTTCCGTTCACTAGTGCAACACCCCGGACTAAAAGGATCATGGATCCGAATTCTATGTTGTTCGATAGGTGAAAAGGCACGCAAATTAATAACAAAACAACAACAACAACAAAAATTTGTAAAACCTGCAAACGGTCCAAAGTACGCTTTTAAAAAAGCATGATCAGAATCGTTTAATATCACAAAATGTGGTGTTAGCTGTATTATTGTTATTATCATTGTTGTTGTTGTTATTATTATTATTACTATACTATTATCATTATTATTTT
>NW_004797282.1:2366771-2367854 GCF_000002075.1 Aplysia californica | reverse complement strand
TTTGTTTTGCAGTGTTGTATGAAGTTGGAATGTTGCGTTGTTCCTGTCTAGATCTCCGTTTGGCAAGTGTGGCTGCTCTGTCATTTCCAGGTACGTTTGAGTGTCCGGGGACCCACTGCATTACTAGGTTGATGCCACAGAATGTTATCAGATGATGGGAGCCAAACAGTATATGGTTCAAATCTTGGTTTAGATGATGGTCATTTTCTATGGCTTGTAAGACTGATAGTGAGTCACTGAAAATCACAATACACTGTGCTTTTCCAGGATGAGTGTCAAAAACTATGCGGAGATGGTACAGTGCTGTTTCAATTGCCATCATTTTTGCATCGTAGTTGCTGCATTTCTCTCCTCAGGCTGCAGAGATCTCATTAGAACTTCCAGGCTGCATAGATCTCATTAGAACTTCCATCTGGGTACTGTATTAGTATTCCATATCCGGCTTTGGTTGTGCCTTTGAATGCTGAGCTGTCCGTATTACGTTTTTACGCCTTTGATCAACGTTTTTAAAATGAAATTCGCACAAAAATGTGTGCGTATATTTAAATGGTCTTAGAAGGCGCTGAGTCAAAAATCAAAACAGGCAAAAATGCCAGTTTCTTTGAATTCATTATTTTGACGAGCGCCTGCTTTTATCAGGATGCCTCACCTATGTTATTTTAATTATATGTTATTATTGTAGATCAGTAATTATTATATTTATTGTATATTTTGTTATACTTATAAAAAAATATGATAGTATGGAAACAAACATCGATTTTTAGCACTTCTCCGTTTTCCACTTCTAGTTCATTTTCTTGAAATGAACAGTCTTCCCCCTAATAAAAACAAAATATATGTGTATCTTTGAAATATTTTTTGTTTTCTTTTTATTTTACGCCTCTTCTAGATGTACTGTTTTATGCCAAACTGTTATTTCCGAGCCTTTGATCTCACATTGAGCCTGTTCAAAACACCAAGGCGAAGTTTTCTAAAGGCCAGTCTCTTGTTTTCTTTCCATTTATTCAATTCATTCTCTCTCTCTCTCTCTCTCTCTCTCTCTCTCTCTCTCTCTCTCTCTCTCTCTCTCTCTCTCCTTGACAT
>NW_004797282.1:2362665-2365671 GCF_000002075.1 Aplysia californica | reverse complement strand
GCCAAAAGAATAGGTACTAAAGACAGCGGTGTTTTCTCGCCTCTTGCACGCATGCAGTGTGTCCAGACCACCCACCCCCTCATGTTGGTTTTTAAGGGGCGTTTAATGGTGTAAGAACTACTCCCCCCCCCCCCCCGAATTTTTTTTTTTTTAAATTTAAAAAATTGAAAATTAAAAATTAAATAATGAAAAAATATTGTCAAAAGCCAGAAAGTCCCCCCCCCCCCAGGCAGTGCTACTGACTGAAGTGTCTTTAGGCCATTCCCAAAGGGGGGGGGGGTATTAACATGTTCTTATGTACAGTAGAATTGCAAATGGGCTGATTTATCAATGTCATGTTCAAACTGTGCCAGGGGAACTGCTGCTTTTTCTTTCCTCTTCCTTACTATCGCCATTTTGCCTCTACTTCTTGTGTATGTTTGTCACTCTCTTTGTGATTTTTTTTTTTTTTTAACTTTGATGAAAGGCACTCCATAAAATGTAAATTTCCAGTTCCTAAATGCATTAAAATTAAAGTTTTGGAAGTCACTAACCATTGGCGGCCATTTTCTCGCGAAATTTTCCTGGCACCAGGCGACTCCAACTCCTGTAATACAGAGAATCTCTACGTCTACTATACAACTATGAAGAATATCATCATCATCATTGCCTTTCTTACCGTGCACCAGGGTATAGGCCACGAATAAACACTTTCACCTTTTGTCTATCCTGGGTTAGCTTCTTGGTGTTATTCCCACTTCTCTGTACATCAGTTTCTGTGATTACGAAGACTATGTTATTCTTTATCATTATTATTAGAGGGGTTGGAGTCAACCTCACTGCGAGACTGTTTTTATGGTATAAAATTTTTTTTACACATATTATTATGCATTTATATTATATGTATAATACTTTGTTTTACGTACACATTTGTGTCGATTAATTTTTAAGATGTGCTGTCTTTTTCATTGTAATGCGCATTGAGCATCTTTTAGGAAATGGAAATGCGCAGTATAAATGCTGTTTATTATTATTATTATCATTAATTAAAAGAAAGACATATCGCTACCTCACAATTACAACGTTCCATCCGCTCAGTACCTAGTTTTGAGATATTTGACGAAAAAAAAATTACCATAAAATTATGTCATGCTTTCTCGAATACAATTCTTTGAATAATATCTTGATAACGACTCTGAATAATCTTAAGATTTTGATAGAGCAGATAGAGCATAATTTGATTTCAGATCTCTGGGTAGTATTACTTTAAGTATTAGTTACTCAAAACAGACAAACATGTCAGATAGAACTTTGTAATTCTGAGGTAGCGAGGGGGCTCTCGTGGCCTAGAGGTTAAGGTGTTGGCCTCTTATTCAAAGGTCCCGGGTTCGAATCCGGGTAGTGACCGACAAATCTTCTTATCTAAATTTTTCTCCTTTTTCCTCCTTTCCTGCTCTCTAGCAATGTTCTGTCGTCTGCTTTAGTCTCCTCTTTCTGCCCCCACTCCCTCATCTCCGTTGCGCCCCCCTCCTCTGGGCTCCTGATTCTTTCTATAGCCTTTCTACTGCTACTCCTTGGCTTCTTCTTACTGCTGTCTTTCAGCCACACCCCTGATCTTCTGGTAGGAAAGATCTACACCTAGCCTTCTCGGACAAGGGCGAAAAATCTCGGAGGGCCCGTGTGCACGTTGCGCACGTTAAAGATCCCTTGGTGGTCTAAAATCGATAAGAGTAGGCTTCGGCCGCCACCCGGGCAAAATTCAAAATTTCCTACCAACTGAAAAAGTTTAATATGTCCCGCGCGCTCAAATGACCTTATGCAGTTGCGAGCGTCGTAAAAACACTTACAAAAACAAACAAATGAGGTAGCGAATAATGACCAAGCTTTAAGATGATATGAACTAACGAGCGCCAGATTCCCCCGCCTTTGTGATACCACTGTGATCAAAGAGTGGCTAAGTGAGTAGTGAGTTTAGACTCAAGTAATGTCAAGCAAGTGTCGTTGACACGGGGATAAGAAGGGTGGTCACTTGGGTGTGTCCTTGAGCAAGACATGACAACCCTAGCTCAAAATACAGGGCGCTTTATAGTGGCGACCGACAGTGGCATGATTGTAAACTGTTTTGTATATTTGTGTAACATTGTGAATTATGTATGTATAAATGCATGCAGTTATGCATGTATTTATGTATGTATGTATTTATAATTATGTATTTAAGTATGTATATTATGTATGTTTGACATTGTAAACCAAAGTGCCCTTCTGGGACAAATAAAAGTGTATTTTATTGGGTTATTAATATTATTTATTGGGTTTGTCGTGGACAATTGCTGTCGGTCACGCACCCTCGATTGTTTCCCCTGCCTGTTATTCTACAAACACCAATAAATAATGAATCGACAGGCAAACAAAGTTTCAGAGGGTCATTTTGGGTACTTTGCCGGTATAAACGCACAGTCCACCCGATCCATCTCCCCCACCAGAAATACCCCCCAGCCCCCCAATAAAAACCCAATACAAAACCCCTCTCTCTCTCTCTCTCTCTCTCTCTCTCTCTCTCTCTCTCTCTCTCTCTCTCTCTCTCTCTCTCTCTCTCTCTCTCTCTCTGTCTCTCACTCTCTCTGTCTCTCTCTGTCTCTCACTCTCTCTGTCTCTCCCTGTTTGTCAGTCTGTCTGTCTGTTTGTCTGTCTCTATCTATCTTTCTCCTATTCTCTCTCTCTCAATCTATACCACTCTCTGTCTCTCTCTTTCTCATTCTTTCTCTCTCTCTCTCTTTCTCTCCTAGTGTCTCTTCCCCCTCTCTCTCTCTCCCAGTCTCTCTCTCCTAGTCTCTCTTTCGTAGTCTCTCGCTCGCTCTCTCTTTCTCTCTCTAACTCTTTCTAACTCTCTTTCTTTCTGGTCCCTCTCTGTCTTGTCTGTCTTTCTGTCTGTCTGTCTGTCTGTCTGTTTCTGTCTATCTTTCTCCTAGTCTCTCTTTCTCAATCTGTCCCACTCTCTCTCTCTCTTTCTCTCTCTTTCTGACCCTC
>NW_004797282.1:2359194-2361596 GCF_000002075.1 Aplysia californica | reverse complement strand
ACACATACACACACACATACACACACACACACACACACACACATCACATACACACACACACACACACACACACACACGCGCGCGCGCGCACTGGCGTCATTAAGCTCACAAACAAGCACGCACGTACGCGCAAACATACTAACAGACTTCCACATATAATTTATATGTGAACAATTCCAAAATTTTTAACATCACTTTTAATACTGAAGATTGAACATAATGGAAGACTTCAGTGGCAAAGCAACGGTAGTCACGAACTGAAAATCGTAAGGGTACAAACTTTGAAGGCTTGTTGACGATTAACTGTATTTCTGTTCAACTGTTGGTTGATTATTGTTAGATTTTCCATTCAACACTTAACAATAAACCACCATCCAAACAAATATGAAACTATGAGTACACATGCACCCTCACAATTTCCAGTTTATGACTACAGTCGTTTCAGGAAAAGATTATAATCATCTTTTCATTGAAGGAGGTCCCTCTTTGTGGTGTATATTGTGCAGAATATCATTATAACTTGTCTATAATTTTGATATATTTGGGATTAGTTAAAGCACGTGGACTTTGGAATGACATTGTAGATGTTTTATGACAATATAGACACAGTAATGGCCGTTAAGGCACCAGTAAGGACCTTGTATTGATAAAATGTTTGACTAATACTTGCTGCTAGCTTCTTTTATTTGCTGTTTGTGGGTGCTTTAAGCAAAAGAACGTTTAAAAAAATTGGGACGAACCGTCCCTAACCAAACCCCTCTATACATCCAGCGGGAACAGATATTAAGAACCCTAATCTATCCATCTATCTATTATTGTCATCCATTGTCATTTTAAATTATAATAACAATAGTATTATTATTATTATTATTATATTATTATTATTATTATTATTATTATATTAATATTATTATTATTATTACAATTATATTATTATTATTATTATTATTATCATCATCATCATCATCATCATCATCATCATCATCATCATCATCATCATCATCATCATCATCATCATCATCATCTTCATCAGTAATATAATTGTTATTATTGTTAATGTTATTGTTATAATTATGATTATAATTATGTTTATAATTACGATTATTATTATCAAAATAATTACTATAGTATTTCTATTATCACTATCATCATCATGTAGGGCCTTTTATGCTTCCACACAGGCGCTGAGGTCTACACTGAAGAGTGAGCCGGCCTCCGCTATGACCCCGGCGTCCATGAAGGAGAGGAATCGCTTGTGGCCTGTCTTCTTGTCCAGGAGCACAGCCGACTTTGGAATACACTGGTCCCTGGACAGTACCCACGACTCCTGCACGTCGGCGTTCTGTGGGGCGATGATGGTTGATGATGATGAGGATGATGATGATGATGATGATGATGATGATGATGATGATGAGGATGAGGATGATGATGAGGATGAGGATGAGGATGAGGATGAGGATGATGATGATGATGATAATGATGATGAGGATGAGGATGATGATGATGATGAGGATGAGGATGAGGATGAGGATGATGATGATGATGATGATGATGATGATGATGATGATGATGATGATGATGATGATGATGGTGGTGACGATAATAATAATAACAATAATAATGATAATGATGATGACAGTGCAATAATAACAGAAAAACGACAACAACAACATTAATAATAATAATAATAATAATAATAATGATAATAATAATAATAATAATAATAATAATAATAATAATAATAATAATAAGAAGAAGAAGAAGAAGAAGAAGAAGAAGAAGAAGAAGAAGAAGAAGAAGAAGCAGAAGAAGCAGAAGAAGAAGAAGAAGAAGAAGAAGAAGAAGAAGAAGAAGAAGAAGAAGAAGAAGAAGAAGAAGAAGAAAAAAAAGAAGAAGAAGAAGAAGAAGAAAATTATAATTATAATAACCATAATATTAATAATAACAACAACAACAACAACAACAATAATAATAATAATAATAATAATAATAATAATAATAATAATAATAATATAAATAATAATAATAATTTTTAAAAATATATATAATAATAACAATAATAATAATAATAATAATAATTATAATAATAATAATAATTTTAAAAAATTATAATAATTTAAAGAAAAAAAATGAATAAAAAAAAAAAAAAATAATAATAACATGGCCAGCACTAACATGTTTGCAAATTTGTCCTGCGTATAAGCATATTGTTAATTTTTTTGTAAGTGTATTTGGGCGTGTAATTATGAATTCTATGTAAGTATGTTTGCCACTGTAATCTAGATTTCCCCGTCTGGACCAAAAAAGTCTAATTTATTCATTATTAGAAGGGAAAAAGCACACCAACCAAGCACAAATATTATACAGGGGTGATCGGCCTGACTTTTAGAACCCCCACCTCC
>NW_004797282.1:2357351-2358523 GCF_000002075.1 Aplysia californica | reverse complement strand
TCACTCGCACACACATACACGCACATACACACACATACATACACACATATTATATATATATAGCCCCTCTATATACATATTATATATATATATATATTAACCATGCAGCAGCAAATGTCACTTTGTGGAGATCAATGGCATGTTATCTTATCTTTTTATGTGGCACCAAATCACATGACGAACATGTTCATCGAATATCTCGGTCTTTCTGCTTGGACGTTGTATCCCTCTCTGCCCGCGTTAACCCCTACAGGCAGAGAAAAACCCAGACTACCAAATGATTTATATCGGTGCACTAAAACAACTACATTGAAACAGAAAGTACTAGACCCCACAAGTACATGAGGTATGATGATAAAATGAATAATTATTACTTCTCACAATCCATGAATGGAGAGATGGGCCGACAATCGACACAGGTCTGGAATCTGTAGATTTTCAACTGATTCGATGGTTTTCTTCAAGTTGAATATTATGTTTCACAGCACTTCACCGTAATAAGTTATACAAACTAACCCTCTAAACTTTACAACTTAACTACTGTATATGTGAGGCAACGTCATGAAATGATGCGCTCGTCAAAATAACGAAATGGGAGAACTGCATTTTTCAGCCAGTTTGGAAATTTTTATCGAATTTTTATTTTTTTGGCTTAACCTCTTTAAGGTAAATATAAAAACACATTTCCGGCCATGTGAAATTTACTGAAAAACATTGACAAAATGCTCCAAAAAAATGTTTTTTTCATTTTTCAAAGATCTTTAGCTAATGTAGTTATCAAACTTTGGTGGCCATTTTCTCACCAATTTCACCACTGAAACCAAGCGACCTCGCTTCTTAAATCGCAAATATTATCTTTAATTCTATTCAAAATAAATGAATATTTATTTCATTCAAAGCAAGGCAAATAAATCAGCTTTCAGATGATACGAATAGCTCTACATGGCCAAAAACTGACAAGCGCCCCATTCCACCGCGATGTGACACATGATATTTATTGGGGTCTCTCGTGGCCTAGAGGTTAAGGTGTTGGCCTCTCATTCAAAGGTCCCGGGTTCGATTCCGGGTAGCGACCAAAAAATTTTCTTCTCTAAAATTGTCTCCCTTCACATCCTTTCCTGATCTCTAACAATGTTCTGTTGTCTGCTTTCATTTCACTTTCTGCCCCCACC
>NW_004797282.1:2346490-2354799 GCF_000002075.1 Aplysia californica | reverse complement strand
CTCGGTCGGTGGCCTTCAAAAACAAACACGTTTGTTTTCAGGCCTGCTTATCACGCGATGGGACGGTTTGCATCCAATCACAACAAGGCTCAGTCTCGTGTCTATGTTGACACAGCGATGTAAAGGTCGGCATTTCCGCTTGAATGAGATTATAAAAGGTTATCCACGCTTATGGGGTTACAGTAGGATGTCGCAGCATTGCAACAGGGAACTGCGGAAAGGAGTCCTTGAAAGCCATTGAGGTTAAAGGTTTCTCTACTTTAACTTCCAGGTGGACGGGTATAATCGCGACGGGGTTGTAGTGTGCACTATTACTAATATCACCAGAAAACGACCCGACCCCACGCCCCGACCAGACCCGACCTCACCCGATCGCGAGTCAGATTTGTAACAAACTAGTCATTTATACTGAATGGTTTCAGAACATACAGCAGCCTGCAGGGGAGCGGGGAATTAATTGATGCAGGGGAAATCTTTCTTTAAAAATTGATGGCTATACAAATTTGTAATATTTTGGAATAAAAAATATCGAGTCACTTAAAGAATATTGCGATACATTTTTAAAGATGAAAAATTCCAGAAACTGAATCAGGCATGGAGCTGCGTACGTGTTCAGGGGAGTTGCGTTTTCCTTCTTCAAAAGCTAAAATTGTGACTGTAATTACAAGGCTAGTATTTTATGCCCCCCCCCCTCACCCTTTCCTTCATTCTCTTTAGATTGTTCATCAAAATAATAAAATCGACGAAAACAACATTAGTCCTCCTGGTGTTCAATTTCTAACTGGTTTTTTTCTTTTCTTTTTTTTCCCTCGACATTTTTTGTGTACATCTAAAGATAAATTTCTGAGTGAATTTTATTGAAAACGTTGATCAAGGGCACAAAAAACATATTAATAGATTTGCAGTTTTTTTAAAGACTCTGAAGCTTTGGAAGTTACCAAAGTTGTGGAGCTCCTCTCTTTATGTTTACCTCTGGCGCCAGGCGACACTCACAAATGCCAAAATAACTGATTCCAGCACGTTGTAGCTCAATTATGAGTCGGATTGATCAAATCTACCTTTCAGGACCAACCTAGGGTGAGACAGAGGGATGCAGCGCCTAAGCAGACAGACGAAAAAGATCCCCCCCCTCCCCCAGAACCAAATTCACATTTTCTGACTGCAGAGGCGAACCGTCAAAAAGTTACAGGGACTGCTGCGCAGGGGAACAGCGACTTTGATGTTATCAGCTGATGTAGTCCACTTCTATTATATATATTATATATGCATATTGCTGTTTAAAATTCTAGCTGTAATAGCAATAATAAATCAAAACAAATAAAAATAATAATAATAATAATAATAAAAATAATATCATCATCATCATTATCATATACATAATAATACTAATATTTATAACAACAATAATGATAATAGAAGAAGAAAAAGAAGAAGGAGAAGAAGAAGAAGAAGAAGAAGAAGAAGAAGAAGAAGAAGAAGAAGAAGAAGGAGAAGAAGAAGAAGAAGAAGAAGAAAAATTTTCGAGGCACCCCACAAAACAATAACACTTTGAAGGACTCTGTGCAAATGACACAAAATAACTTTGTTTAATCACTCAACTGAAATATGACGAAAACCACTCAAGCACAGTCATAAAAAGCGCCAAACACTTTACATGAACGTTCCAAAAGGACTGAATTGACAATCGTACCGAACTCAAACTGTTTTAACGCAACGCTCCTTGCCTAATAAATAACCGTATGAGTGGTTTACCCAGGCAGAGTGAGCTGTTTTAGATAATTGGCCAGACTTACTTTTTAATCCCACAATGTTCTCCATCTAACCTTTTGTGTTTGGCACGATTTGTGGGGGCAGGCAATTACTTTTTTTTTTTTTTCTTGAGCAATTATAGCTCTGAGGAAATGATTTTATTATTATAATTACCATTATAAGTATTATACTTAGTATAGTTATTGCTGATGGAAAGTCCGGGTTCGAGCCTGGGTTCGGACACGGATTTTTTGTTTGTAGCCTCCTGCCCACTCAGCAGTAATGGATACCTGACTTAGAGTTGGGAAAGTAAAGGCGGCGTGGAAAGGAACTGGCCACCCTACCACAATATGCCGAGGGCCTAGGAAACTGTCTCACTAACAAGGCAATCCCCAACGTCCGGATCGGATGCGGGAACAACTTTACTTTTTATTGCTGATATTATTGTTACATGTATTACCATTAATAAAGTTGCTGTTGCTGTTGCTGCTGTTATTGTCGTTATTATTATTATTATTATTATTATTATTATTATTATTATTATTATTATTATTATTATTATTATTATTATTATTATTATTATTATTGTTATTATCATTGTACACTAGCGAGCAAAAGAAACGCAAAATCCTGTTTACCTTCGCAATGGTGATCATGTTCGTTTTCCATTTTTTACAAAACAGGGTAATTTAAACACAAACTGTTTTCTGGCGTTATGAAAGGATACGTGGGGCATCACCGGGAATATCAAATTCTAACGGAATACATTTTCAACTTCCGGTTAATGCACCAACATACTCAGTAGTGGTTATGGGCACTATTAAATCGGATAACAGCAGTACATATCCAGTACAAGGAAGCCACTAGGCTGTTGGTAAATCGTAGCGGGATCTTACTTACTTACTTTTTTCTTCCTCTTGTACCGGGGGGGTGTCGCGGGGAGACACAGGCGTCTGTCTGCAGCTAGGCGAGTGGCCTGTAGAAGGGGCATCCCGTGAGTTCTGAGGGTGTCTGCCTCCGATTCACTCCATCGTCGCCTTGGTCCTACTCTGGTTCTCCATCCAGAATATTTAAAGTTGTATGCTCTCAGAGCTGGATGGTTTGAGAGCACCCGCGTAAGGTGTCCGAACCACTTGACCTTTTGTTTTTCAATGTGTCGTTGGACTGGTGTTGCTCCTATAGTGTCCCTTATGACTTCATTTTTAATTTTGTCTCTTCTTGTTTTGTTGACCGCTCTTCTTTAGCATTTCATCGCGAGTGTGACCAGTTTCCTCTCTAGGGCTTTTGTTAGGGATCAAGTCTGGCTCTGATATGTGTGCGTTGGAAGCAAAATGGCGTTGATGAGCTTCGCCTTGGTGCTCATGGGGATTTTGGGATGTTTCAGGAGAGGGCTGAGTTGATAGCTGACTGCCTTGGCTCTCTGGCATCTAGTCTCTATTTCTCGATCTAATTTTCCATTTTCTGTGAAAATGCTGCCCAAGTATTTGAATTCTCTACTTTGTTTTAATTGGTATCCATTGATGTTGATATTCACTTTGTCTGGTCTCCTGCTAATTGTCATGACTTTGGTCGTGCTAATGTCTTCATGTCATACTTCTCGCAGCTCGCATTTAGTTGGTTCATATGTTCCTGTAGCTGGGTCTTGTTGTTCATCATTGCTAGCTCGTCTGCAAACATGAGTTCGTTGAGTGCCTGTGGGTTTGCCTCCACATATCCTAGATGGCCACACACAGTTCCCACGTGGTTTTTGGTCTTTGTTGTCTCCCCTCGATGCGTCGTTTAATTTCGTCCCAAAAATGTTTGATTGGGTTTTAAGAAGTGCTAAGGGCTGGGTAAGGCTGTGGAATGATGCCATGGTGTTGGAGGAAATCCTGTGTAACACGGGAAATGTGCGCACAAGTATTATCTTGCTGGAACCGGAAGTTAAAATTGTGTCTGTGTGTAGGGTCCTAAGAACTTCTGCTATGCAACAAACAACATTGATACCTTGACCTCGACCTTGGCCTTGATTTTAGAAGATCATTGGTCCTACTTTGTGGTTCCTCATGATTCCTCCCCATATCATGACGCGATGTCCTCCCCAGCGATTGCTCTTTATGACATAGCTGTCACAATTACGTTCGCCTCCCTTTTAATAAACTCTGAGGCCCCTGTTTGTTGTAACTATGGAGAACAGGCATTCTTCCGAAAATGAGAACCGAAGACCAGTCCCCCAGACGCCTGTTGACATGGTGCTGGGCCCAGCTGAGACGCTCTTGGCGATGGTGTGCGCTCAAGACTGGACCATGGTAAGGTCGACGACGTCTAAGGCCTACCTGACGCAATCATCGGTTCAACGTATGTCGACTTCTGGCTCTTCTGTGGGTACTCCCTACCAAATATGACATTTTTGTAGTCAATTTGAACTATACATCCGAACAATGTGTCTGTGTGCACGTACATCGGTCATTCTGGGTCGACCTGACCTTTTTCGGTCTGCAGTAGAATTCGCGAGCTGAAAACGGGCTATCAGTCTGTGGATAGTCGAGACGTGAACACCAAAATGATTGGCGACCACTATTGCCCTTTCTCGCTGTGTAGCCCTTAAACACATGCAGACGAAACGGTGGAACTGATTTTTTACCACGACTTTCATAGCCGAGCTCAGGTGAATCCTTTTCACACTTTTTCCCACTCATTTAGACCGTGTTTCGAGGGTGCCACGTGGCTTTTTCAATGCTCCAATTAAGGGGCAATAACTCTAGTCACAAGCAAGACTTTTTGATTTCTAACGAACCTGTGACATACTATCATTGATATAAATTATAGTCTTCTACCACTGATGGTAATTTAGTTATGGCCCAAATAGTTTTTTGCATTTCTTTTGCTCGCTAGTATATTATCATTACCGTGATGATGGTGATGATGACTATTAATATCATCATTGTTATAATCCTTAAATTTACGCCTCCACCCTTTCCCCAACTGACTCAATTCAGATAGTTTTGGAGGCAGGCTGCGTAGATCCTGCCCTCGGGGCCAAACAAGATTGAGTAGGATACAAAACCCTAGTAGACAGAGAGGGACACCCGATTTAAAAAAATCAACAACCAAAAAACTGTGGTGTAAAAGAATAAGTTGACACCGGCAAGTTCGTACTGGCGAAAATCTGACCTCGCACCGACCTGAATAGATTCACGAGACTTGAGAGACCCGTTCACCGACTGGTGTGATCAACAAGGCGAGTCGGTTGGGTGGTATATGTGAGGCAGCATGGTTGAATCAGGCTCTCGTCAATTTTTGAGCATGTAGAGTTTTGGGTATCATCTTAAAGTGAGTTCACTTGTCTTTATTTGGATGAAAAAAATATCCATACATCTTGAATACAAGTCGAGATATTTGCGAATGAAGGAGGTTGGGGTTACCTGTTTTCAGAGGTAAAATTAGTGAGAAAATGGCCGCCAAAGAGTAGTCATTTCCTTAACTTAAGAGCCCGTGGTAACTGTAAAATTTACATTTTTGGTGCCTTTAATCAACGTTTTCAAGAAAAATCCACAAAAAATGAGTTCTTTAATGGGCATGAAAGGTGTTGAGCCCAAAAAACAAAATTTTGATAAAAATTGACAAACCTACAGAAAAATGCAAGTTTCTTCATCTTTATTATTTTGACGAGAACCTGATTCCACCACGCAGCCTCACATATGGCCAATCGGGCGTTTTGTGGATCTAGATCTAGATCTTGAGAAGAACAGAAACATCATCGTCCAGAAGAGGGCCCCATATCTTCATTATCCAGCTCCATCAAAAGAATCAGCTTCTACAAGGTGAGCAAAGATTCTACAAAAAACCTAAAACCCTTCCCTGCTGGAGAATCGAATTCATGCCTTCTGTGTGCAGCGGCGAAGAAAGTAACCTTTACGGCACATAATTCTATAATAATGATTAATTGGTCTATTCTAATTTATGAGTGCAGCGCCCCGCACACGTACATTAACCACGTCCGTACGTGTATCGTTCTTCCTGGGTTCGACACCAAATGAAACTCGAGGTCAAATAGTATGACCTTATCAGTTGCAGGCGCCGAAAAAAACGATTACCAAGACAAAGCACAAAACAACCACCATCCCCCCCCCCCCACAAAAACCACAACATCTGCCGTGTGGTGGTTAGGCTCTTTACTGACATATAATATGCAGAATATGACTTCGTTTCTCGGCTCGAATAGCAGGGATTGTTTAATTATATTCTCCGTTGGTCTGCTGGGATGTTGAGTCTCTCTCAAACCGTTTTATCCGTGGCAGGCAGGGTCATAACTGCCCGAATCCCAGCGTTTTATAATGTACGTTTTATCAATAAGGCATCAATGATATAAAAGGCATATCAAGAATATTTGTTTTTAAAAAAATTTATATATTAAGTAGGCCTATGTATTTTCACAACCCTATCGACACAGTTTAGATCATGTGGGAGGCGGGCTTCCGAACCTTCCTGTCAGGGCCAACCCGAGTTGAGAGTGAGGCTTTGTAGTTTGACACAGGTTGGACATTGTCATAAAACGTTTATTAAAAGAGAAAAAAAGACAGATTAACCTAACCGTGGTTAATGATATTCTCAATGTGCAGTATGGGTGGTCATGTATAACTGCCAAAAAGCGTGGGAATAAAATGCAGGAAAAAAATCAACGCAGATGAAAAAGTACGAAAACCAATGGAAATACTGTTACGACCAACGAGTTTTTGAACTGCAGAGTTTTCAGGTGTGCACACGAGAAAAGGAAAACACAATGCTAATTGAAAACGAGCTATTTTCGTTTAAATAATGCGTCTATGGAAAAAGAAAAGTATGTTGTTGTTAAGAATAATTTCTCTTTATTAATAGAATTTAATATGTTTGTGCGTGATTGGCAGATTATGCCCTGGTATGGTTTGCTCATTCTTTCCTGTCAGATATATGTCTTCCTTATATCTCTTCCTTCTCTTCTAAGTATGCTACTCTCTAATTACACCTCTAATCTTCCACTCGTGTTTGACCTGTCTGTGCCGCAACTGCCGTAAAAACTCTTTCGAAAACTAGACTCAAGCCCTATACTTATTGCGTCTGCCTGCACAACTGTGTTGTGGATGAAGTCACATCTGTCCTACATTTATGATCCACCCGTCTACTTTCGTTCTAACAATAGAATATAGAAAAATGAGAGGATTATTTTCGAGCCTTTTACGCTCCCATCGAAAAATTATGTAGGCCTAAGATTGATTTGGATGCGGGCTGATTCGACTATATTTGCCTGAACTAGTCGCATACGGGAGGGGAGTTATAACAGAACTGAGGTAATACCGTTATTCCCCATGACCCACTTTTAAGCTGCTTAGTCACTGCTGTTTTAAAAAATGCATCATTACGTTAAATATATGATGTTGGCGGGTACTATTGAACGTTAATGAGAATCTTTTCCATTCTCATATGGATAGATAGCGATAGATAGAGAGATAGATTAATACTATAGGAGGTATGAGGACCTTCTTGGTATTCCACAGCTGTTGCAGCTGCTGTTTTAATGTTATCATTAATGATGATGATGATGATGATGATGATGATGATGATGATGATGATGATGATGATAATGAGCAACGTTAGGTATTGCATTAGTAATCTTATTTCTTTTCTGCGGCCAACTAAACGTCCCGTCAGGCTGTCCAGAGGGGAGAGACACATCCCTCATGCCCAACCATTCTCACAGACACCAAACTTTTATGCTTACTATGACATAAGGGTTTTAGCAATGTATAATAATATTATCAATAAACTACTCCTTTCGAAAATTAATCTCAAATGGATACAACGGCTTACCGAAATTTAACGTGATAATTATGATTAGTCTTTACTACAGACAGTCGAACCTGTTCTTAACGATCAGTAAAAGTCACAGAGAAAAACGATCGTAATAGAAATGTGGTCACTATCGACAGGTTTTTCGGTAATTGTTACCTACCGCACATGTGAAAATGAAGTGTTTTTCAGAATTAACCTTTTCTTCTTGCTCCAGTGACATTAAGTGATAAGTGTACAAAAGGTGCGGATGAAAGTGAAAGCCTGTATCTACACAACCATTGTTACGTCTTAGCTTAATTGATTATACATTTTAATTCTTGTAGTCACATTTTTCTTTCCAGGTAGAATGCCCGAGAAGCTTTTATGATAGATATTGGATGGGTCTCCAACTACCACCAATATCAATCATAGCAGCTATTTTAAAGAGAAGAAATCTCGTCCTCAGTAGACTCAAATTGTCCCGTTAAAGCGGCCATTCACAAAACAAAACAACACAAAAAACAAACAAACAAACAAACAAACAAAAGGCTTTAATAAGATCCGGAGCTGCTGAATTCCAAGAGAGACGCATGAGTTGATTTTTGTTTTGTAAGGGGGAGGGGGGCAGGGAGTGGAAACGAAAGCAAAACATAGAACATGGTTAGAGGGCAGGAAAGGAGGTATAAGGAGAACATATTAGAGAAGAAAAAACATTCCCAGGAATGAGAGGCGAACTCCGTAATCTCTAGACCATGAGAGCCCTCCCCCCCCCT
>NW_004797282.1:2343380-2345938 GCF_000002075.1 Aplysia californica | reverse complement strand
GATAGATAGATAGATAGATAGATAGATAGATAGATAGATAGATAGATAGATAGATTGTATAGCGCGAATTCCCGCTCTCTGCTCTTTGCAATAAAAAAAATATATCACTATCCTAGCAGGCCTAATTGCATTTTTTATAAAGACTTAAACTTCCTATGAAGCGTGCAGTGCAAGCTGCCATTTTACAGGCGCTAAAACACTAACATACTCACTCCATCTTTCGCCCTCAAAGAACCTTGAACCCATTTACACCTGAGTTAAGTGAGGAAAATGTGTGCCAAGTATCTTTCCGAAGGACACAGATGAATGAAGTGTGACGATGCGAGACGCGAAACTTGTGGTAGGACTATCGATGTAGGAAGTTTCCTTTTGAAAAGTTTGCTTCTTCGTGTGTCTAGTTCAGGTTTTGTTTTTTCATGTGTCTAGTTCAGATTTTGTTTCTTCGTTTGTCTAATCCAGATTTACACACTGCAAGACACCACGGGCCATTTCGCTGGCTCTGACAAACACCAATTAAATAATGACGTTTGTCTGTGTCTTGCATCAAGCCATGGTTCCTACAGATGTCTCTTATTTGACTGAGATATGTGTGAAGTGATTGTTATGATGGGTGCTTCTTTACGTCCTCTTTGAGCACACATCCACGTCCCATAAACACGTAAACTCACACACATACACTCACACACACACACACACGCACTCACACACACACACACACACACACACACACACACACACACACACACACACACACACATACACACATTTAAATATATATACAGACACATACACACACATACAAGAAACAACAATCATACATAATACTTCCAGAAAGAATGCCATTAATTAAAATGTTTCAAGACTTTAATTTAATAAGGGTTTGAGAAATTTGTGACAATCATGACTTTCGTCACCTTTCGATTTAAAAGCTTTCCCACAATTATTATTAAATCTATATTATTATATTAACGTTGAGAGGCGTCATTTGCATTGCCATATATTTTATATTTTGATTCCAGTACTTCTTAACGTGGGTACTTTAAGATTAACTTTCATCTCTGAGGGGGGTATTTACAACTCTTCCGGGGCCCTATTTTTTGTGTAAAGTCTAAAAGTGACCTATACGTCACTATAATATTGGTCGTTAAATAAAAGCAAGTGAAACTATTTTGATTGTATATCATCTTATGAATAAACTCCCGGTAAAAAGAGACTTGTTTTCGACAATTTCAGAGACGTAATTTGACGTGAGAGTCGAAGTTAAGCCTCCACACAGTCACTGAGGTCTACGTCGAAGATTGTCGCGGGTACTGGTATCTCGGCCGGGTCTGCGAAGGAAACGATCTTCTCGCCGCCAGTTTTCTTGTCCACCAGCAGAGCGGACATGGGGAAACAGTTTTCCCGTGACATCATCCATGTTTCTTTCACGTCATCATTCTGTAGGAGACGACAGGAGGGAAAAGGCCAAACAAAACAATAGTTAGTTTTTAGTTTTAGTAAGGTTTTACAGCGCTCGCAAAGGCATAAGGTCGTATAGGCGCCAAGGGGTGGATGTCAACAGAGAAGTCCAAACGTGGAATCAGGTTTACTCTTCTCACCTCTCTAGCGTCAACAGCACAAAGTCTGCTTCGACTATCAAGGCACCCCGGATATAGCAGTTCATAAGAGAGTGACGAACATACAAAAGCAGTAGAGGAAAATTGATGACAGTAAGGAGGAGGAAAGAAAAAGCAGCAGTTCCCACTATGTTGTTCCGGCACAGTATGAGCATGACATTGATAAATCAGCCCATCTACAATTCTACTGTGCATAATATTAGAACATGTTAATATCCCTCCAGTAGTACTGCCCTAGTGGTGGGGAGGGGACAAAACATTAGATGACCAGCTGAACTTAAAGGAGTCATGGTGCCAGGATTTTTATTGTGTAAGGTTTCTGTGGTGCTGAGGCTCCAGTGGTCAGTCTCTTTTACTATCAACCGTAAGGTCGTGGGTTCGAATCAGGTCAGGGATCCGACATCGTGTCCCAGGGAAAGTTTTTTTAAAAAGAAATGTCCCTCTCTTTATCAAGGTGGGGTTGGGTACCCGGCGAAGACTGCAAAATATCTTGTCAATTTATTAGTTCTTTAGCGCGTGTAATTCACAGCTTGCACTGTGTGCTTCCCAAGAAACCGAGAATATTTCTGAGCGTGCAAGTGTCTACGGGGTTAATATATAATAATAATGATAATAATAATAATAATAATAATAGATAGCATTTGTATAGCGCAAACCCCAGCTCAACAGCAAGATCTATGCGCTTTACAATCTATACTATAGCCCCAGCAGACCTGAGAGCATTCTGAAACAACCTCAACTTCCTGGGAAGCATACAATGCAAGCAGCCATTTATAAGCGCTAAAGAAAAGCGTACCGACAAGTTGTAAAGCACATAGACCACATTGTAGAGCGTAAATATGCGCTGTGTAAATGCAGTTATTATTATTTGGCATCATTACGTCATCCTGCACAGCAAATACATATTAGATTGCACATATGCAATGTATATATATATATATA
>NW_004797282.1:2339788-2342883 GCF_000002075.1 Aplysia californica | reverse complement strand
TGCGTGTTGGGGTATGGGAGTGAGGGGTTGGTGGAGAGGGATGACGGGTTGGGGAGGGGGGTGAGGGGATTAGGTGTTCGGGGATGGGGGATGAGGAGTTGGTGGTGGATGGATATGGGGTTGGATAGGAGAGGGGAAGGAAGTCAAACGTTACATTTTATTATGACGAGCAAAGCCAGGATGACAAAATGAAACTGCAGCGAGGCACATTACGGGGAGGTGATGACCTGCTGAAGAAAATCTAAAGCGTGATATATTATAATATGATATATGTCCACAATGATTTGTAAGAATTTAATTGACCATATTTTCTCAATTTTGGTGAGAGTGCTCCTCTGCTTATTACAAATTTCCATACTGCTGGGTTATAAATAAATACCATTCAAAGAAAGTCCGTTTCTGGAATTTTACTATCAATAATATGTAGTATGTAACCTCATTTAGTTGGAAATCAAAATGTTTTTTCTTCAAAAGAAATAGAACCTGTAGATTTGAACGTTACCTGCATTTGCCTTCCAATCGTGTGTACATTTTAGCGGCTCCATCGTCAACCAAGATATAGTCGCCATCTTTACCCAAAACGTAAGCCATCATTTTGTTTACGGTAAAGTCAAATATAGCGAGGTCCCAACGCTGATACGGGCGATGATGGGTGGTTTGGGGGTATGATTGGAAAAGGAAGGGGGGGGGGGTAGGGAGGGATCATACGACAAAAACTATAAGTGTGCTACAGATTGCATGTGCCAGTTACTATTGTTTGACAATCTGAAAATGCTCTTAGTTGTGGGCCAAAAGCTAGACCTCCTTGTGGCCGTTAAATTGGGGCATTCAACCCCATATAATACACAGACACACATAGACATTTATACACACACACGCACACACACACAAACACACACACACAAACGCACACACTTACACAGGCACCAAATATACATACATGAACGCACAAACACCAATACACACGCGTACACAAGCATAAACGCATACGGAAATATTTCAATTCATACATTCGCTTACAAACATAATAATAATATACAATAATACACATACACACTAGCATGGATACACTACACACACACACACACACACACACACACACACACACACACACACACACACACACATTTACAGACATATTACGTTGGGTTCATTTATTAGATTCTTACAAAAGCATATGATTATAGTAGAGTCAATAACAAAATACAATTTCCAACAGCTGCCAAAGAGTTTTTGACAAATACGACAAACCTCTTCTCCCATGTTGTTGATGGTGATGGAGAACCTGTCCGGCATACAACAGGCTGATGTCAACTCTAAGGTCAAGGCCACAGCCACAAGTGGTAGGAACACACGGGTGGACAACTCGAGCGCCATTTTGCGATGTGAAATCGTCTGGGGCGTAGACTAAGAGGAAACGTAAGAGTCTGTTACAGGCAATTGTTCTTTTTACGTTTTCCTTGCTCTTGTCCATTCACGAGCGAGCCTTTTGTTATGAACGCAACGTCACGACAACAACAACAGCAACAACAACAACAAAAACAAAAACAAAAACAACAACAACAACAGCAACAACAACAACAACAACAACAACAACAAAAGTAACTTTACTGTAGCAACAAACAACAAAGCAAAGAAACATCAACTATCAGACCTCTAGACTATGTCCCTACCTCCTTATTTCGGCCAGGGCTTTTAAGAGAAGAAAATAACATAATTTACTGCCTTAAAATTACAAAGTTCTATCAGAAATTTTTTTGGCCGTTTGGAGTTACTAGGACAATGAAGTCAGAAATCAAATGTTCTAGCTGCTCTATCAAAATTGCAAGATTTTTTGGAGTCAATATTAAGATATTCAGATTTAATTTTCTGTTCATATTCAATTTTAATGAGAGTAATATATCATTGACATTTTTATGTATACCCACACGTGTTTTTACGGTTCTGTACAGCCAAGATTTCCCTCTGCAGTACTAAAGTATTGTCTTATCTTAACTTATCTATCTCATAAAGATATTCAAAGAATTGCATTAAAAAATCTTTGCACGTTATGATTCAAATTTCTAAAAGCTAGGTACTGAGGAGATTAGACTTACTAATTCTAGGGTAACGAAATGTTTCAAGGGATCCGTTTCCCCACCATACACGAGACAATAAAATAATACTAACTTTCAGGTTGCCTTGTAAGGAGTCTAATTTGAACTGACCAAGAACTGAAAGCATTTACTTACTTTAGTGTTTGAGCGCTTAATCGATTGCGTGTAGTATATTTTTTTCCTGGAAGTCGAAAACGTTTTCGTGTCTTCTACTCTAGGAGTAGAGCTGCTAATAGTAGTTGTAACGAGCATAGAATTTGCTGTAGAGCAAAAAAAATGGTGAAATGGTAACGGTTTAACACCGCTATCAACACTATAAGGTTATTTAAGAGGCGGGACTTCCGAGTTTAATGTCCTTCTCCGAAAGGACCGAGCCAAGTGGGAAATTCGTGTAAAGTGCCTTTCCCAAGGACACAGCGTCGGACCGAGCTGGGGCTCGAACCCCCGAACCGCTAAAGATCATGGATAAATGCAATTATTATCTTTTAAACAAAAATTCGTTACATTTAGATTACTCCATGCAGTCAATGTTTCATTGAAGAAAGGGATAATCTTTTGAATAAGATAAATACAATGTGTTGAAAATTCCTAAGCTAAACGACTACACATTAACTTGAGGACTTCAAACTTGAACTACACATCCACACTCATGAATATCTGATGGTTCTAGGGTACATGTATAAGTACTCACCTCAGTTTGTTCGGACGAGCTTTGGGTATTTGCAAACTGAAGAAGAGAGCTGTGCACGGGTCTTTATACTGCTTGCTGCGCACTGTTTCCCAGGCGTGCATCAAACCAAGGTGCATTTTCACGTCTGCACGACAAAATGTTCAACAAATGAATTTTTCTTTTGTCATTGCATTGCTAAATATCACAAATCTTAGTAAAGATTCAATGTCTTAAATGAACATAGTTTTAAAAAAGAGAGGTAGAGGCAGACAGAGGGAAAAGATACTGGACAAGATGACAACATGGCTGGGAGCAGCAAAAACAACAGA
>NW_004797282.1:2336794-2339394 GCF_000002075.1 Aplysia californica | reverse complement strand
TCTATCTATCTATCTATCTATCTATCTATCTATCTATCTATCTATCTATCTATCTGTCTATCTATCTATCTTTAGAAATGATGCTTGCTATATTTGAGAAATCAGTTCAACAATGTGTTTGTAAACAACTTTGAAAATATATTGGGCTTGAGTTGGGCTTGTGAACATAAGACATATATTCTATTGTGCTATAACGTACGAATTCAGGAAAATTTAGCCCTTTTTTAAACGGTGAAAACAAATTATACCGCGTCTTTGGTGTGTAAAGAAAAATTTCACATGATAAATCATTAAGTTGAATAGACACTACACCAACGCAATGTCTGTGCAAAAGTCTTTGAAATGAGTCGAAAATTTAATCAACAAACAGTGTGTCGTAGACTAGCCTGGATATGGCAGATTGTGCAACGGCAGCTCGCGACCGTGATGGATGGAGGGTGATTACACATCAACCTCTGAGTCAGAGATGACACCTCCGGGTATCCAGTTACGCCTAGGAGAAAGTCGAATTTGCTGGACAGAGGAAGGGCCATTTGTTGCCTACAAGATGGTGTTTCCTCGTGGGAGGTGTCTCGGAGACTTGCTGTTTCGCCTTTTGTAGTCAGCTGACTACAAGAGCTGTACCAACAACCCGCAAGTACTGACCTCCGCCGTCGGTCTGGGAGGCCCAGGTCAAACATTACGAGGGAGGACCGATTCATCCAACGCCAGCCCGATGCAACCCAAACAACAACAGCTAGCGTCTTCCAGTAGCGTCTCAGACAAGCTACTCACACAAATGTCAGCACTCGAACTGTTACAAATCGCCTGCAAGAATTTGAGCTGCATTCTAGACGCCCTGTCCAGAGACATTGGCCCACCCAAGCCCATCGAGAAGCATGCCGGAAAGTCTTATGATAGAAAAACGTATATACCAAATACAAAATTTTACATTACTGAGAGGCAAAAAAAGTGACTTTGTGTGTGTCTTCAAAATTAAGTACAATTTTATCGATCTGATTATTTTATGTCAATATTCATTGACCAGTCTAACTTTTGTCTGATTTGCTGACGTACACTGTCACGGTAGTCACCGTATTGTACCTTACTCTTTTTTACTCACGGGACGTAAGCGCCCCGTATGCCATGGGCTCTTGGTTAATGTTACTCACTTCGGGGATCTATAAAAAGTCAGACACTACACCCGGTCTCATTATTTTAGAATGCTTGCTGTCGTGTGTGTTCGTCTCCAGTTTTACAGTCGTGTATGTAGACTAACATTACATACACAGTAAACAGTTTTTGGAGCAATTGATTAACATTTCTTTTATCATAATAATATCGCATGTAATTAGGTCACAACGCATATTTTCAAGAACCCAAAACATAATTTTAATTGTACAGCCTTAAAACTAAGAGAAAAAGACGTACCACGAAAAGGGCTTTCTCTCCTGCATAAAAACGCTACTTGACCTAGGCATATCAGCTTTTCGTCAAAAGACGGCATCAGTGGTGAACACGAGCGGACTGGGGTCATGTCATCATCACCAACGTCTAGAGATTCCAGTTGGAGCCCCTTGATGGCCGCATTCGAGTGTGAAGACGTCGTGGGCAGCGCTTTCAAGACGGCTGCATTGGTGAAATATTTGGGCAGGGGATGAGTAGTTATGTGATGGTGTGGGGGTAGGATAATTTTTCTCTCTCTACCTCGTGCAGGGCAATCTCACTGTTATTCGCTGCCATTATGAGATTATACAGCATCTAGTAGTCCTGCAGCTGCAGCTGATTGGTCCCGGCGCAATCTTCCAGGACGACAACGCCAGGCCACGCCGTGCTATCAACGATTTCATTGCTCAAAATGGAATCAACAGACTGCTTTGGCCCGCAAAAGCCCTGACTCAAAAGCCCTGATATAAAAACCAATTGAACATTTTTGGGACTAGTCAGGGCGCTGTGTTCAGGAAAATGACCCACCAGCTTCACAATCTTCAGCAAAAGTGGATTGCTTTTCCACAAATGTTCCTGACAAACTTGATAAGGTCTATGAATACTAGGTGCAGAGAGTGCTTGGCTGATAAAGGAGGACACACTCGTAACTTGTATAGAAACAATCATATTTGTGATTTTTATTTTTTTTAAATTGTGATGCTGGAGTTGAAATGTTACAATGTTTGATTTTGTCACACGTTTTCTTAGATAATATACCTTTCTGTAAAAAAAAAAAAACAGGCTTGGTTTTGTCCCTTTGTTCTCTATTTCATACCAATTTTATGAAATAGAGAACAAAGGGAAAAAACCAAGCCTGGTTTATTGTATAATACACGTTTTTTCTGCCTTTTTTTCGAAAAACAGACACACTATTTTTTTAAAGAAAACTTTATTTAACTAAAACGAAGAAGACAAAACATTTGTTCAAGTGATACTGGTATAATAGGTGTCATTTATAATGTATGCTGTTTCACAGAAGACTATTTTGTAAACTTGAAATATAAAGACCTACGCTTTATGTTTTGTGAACCTATGGTCTTAAACATTAAATAGAATACCTTCCTACCTACCTCCTTGGAAAGAAATCCCACAAGGAGCGTGGTGGACGGCAGCTGTTTATGGGGGTGGGGGTG
>NW_004797282.1:2333458-2336694 GCF_000002075.1 Aplysia californica | reverse complement strand
AGAATGCTTGCTGTCGTGTGTGTTCGTCTCCAGTTTTACAGTCGTGTATGTAGACTAACATTACATACACAGTAAACAGTTTTTGGAGCAATTGATTAACATTTCTTTTATCATAATAATATCGCATGTAATTAGGTCACAACGCATATTTTCAAGAACCCAAAACATAATTTTAATTGTACAGCCTTAAAACTAAGAGAAAAAGACGTACCACGAAAAGGGCTTTCTCTCCTGCATAAAAACGCTACTTGACCTAGGCATATCAGCTTTTCGTCAAAAGACGGCATCAGTGGTGAACACGAGCGGACTGGGGTCATGTCATCATCACCAACGTCTAGAGATTCCAGTTGGAGCCCCTTGATGGCCGCATTCGAGTGTGAAGACGTCGTGGGCAGCGCTTTCAAGACGGCTGCATTGTTGAAATATTTGGGACAGGGGATGAGTAGTTATGTGATGGTGTGGGGGTAGGATAATTTTTCTCTCTCTACCTCGTGCAGGGCAATCTCACTGTTATTCGCTGCCATTATGAGATTATACAGCATCTAGTAGTCCTGCAGCTGCAGCTGATTGGTCCCGGCGCAATCTTCCAGGACGACAACGCCAGGCCACGCCGTGCTATCAACGATTTCATTGCTCAAAATGGAATCAACAGACTGCTTTGGCCCGCAAAAGCCCTGACTCAAAAGCCCTGATATAAAAACCAATTGAACATTTTTGGGACTAGTCAGGGCGCTGTGTTCAGGAAAATGACCCACCAGCTTCACAATCTTCAGCAAAAGTGGATTGCTTTTCCACAAATGTTCCTGACAAACTTGATAAGGTCTATGAATACTAGGTGCAGAGAGTGCTTGGCTGATAAAGGAGGACACACTCGTAACTTGTATAGAAACAATCATATTTGTGATTTTTATTTTTTTTAAATTGTGATGCTGGAGTTGAAATGTTACAATGTTTGATTTTGTCACACGTTTTCTTAGATAATATACCTTTCTGTAAAAAAAAAAAAACAGGCTTGGTTTTGTCCCTTTGTTCTCTATTTCATACCAATTTTATGAAATAGAGAACAAAGGGAAAAAACCAAGCCTGGTTTAATGTATAATACACGTTTTTTCTGCCTTTTTTTCGAAAAACAGACACACTATTTTTTTTAAAGAAAACTTTATTTAACTAAAACGAAGAAGACAAAACATTTGTTCAAGTGATACTGGTATAATAGGTGTCATTTATAATGTATGCTGTTTCACAGAAGACTATTTTGTAAACTTGAAATATAAAGACCTACGCTTTATGTTTTGTGAACCTATGGTCTTAAACATTAAATAGAATACCTTCCTACCTACCTCCTTGGAAAGAAATCCCACAAGGAGCGTGGTGGACGGCAGCTGTTTATGGGGGTGGGGGTGGGGGGGGGCGTGGCAGTGTTTTTGTGCAGGGAATTATAATTTTCTTTCATCGACGTTAATTTTCATTGCAATAAGAATGCTTTACGCGCCTTTCGACGTTGCATGTGACATGCAAATCGTCATCCAGTATGCTGTGAGGGTGTGAGCATCTGTGTATGTGGTAGCAATAATCTGAAGGAAGAAAAAGAAGGATCTGGCTGGATGGGTTACAAAGGTCCTGGAACAACAAGCCATATCTATCACAGAAGCAACACACTTAGCATAGGACCGAAACCTGCTCCTCCCCTCGACATCCTAAGGATACCAGAGTAAGGAAAAAGTAAAAAGTAAAAGTAATTAATCTAAAGGGTGTATGTATGCACCTTCATGAACGTGTATTTTGTGTTAAGATGAAAGTTTTGTAAAATACTCGGAGGTGTACTGCAAATGGTGTGCTCATATGCCCCCCCCCCCCCTCAGCTCACCAGTGACACTTTTTAGTTGCAAAACTTGTTAAAAGAGATTACTTTTATAGTGAACACTTTTTTGTGTTCTAAAGGTTCTCAAAACATGCGTTCAATAAGCACATTGTCGCGATTAGAAAAAAATGACTTGCTTTTAAAAGCGTTATCCTCCCAGCTGTAAACCTTTTAACATCTCTAAAAACTAACCACTGGAATTTTTAAATTAGTATTTATTAAGGAATTTTATAGAACACAAGTGACAGGTGTTTACAAAAATATTGATATATAATGGCAAATTGATACTTCGGCAAAAGCTGGAGACTTTATGTTTTATAGTTTAGGAAATAATGGAAAATAATGTTGCACCACGAATTTTAACGGCTCTATAGTTAGGCGAAAGTGACATAGGGAGACCAGATGCAATTTCAAATATGAACATAGAAAGTTCAACAGTGCACACAGTGCGTTCAAATGTGAAAATTGCCGTTTCAAATGTGAATGGGTGCAGGAACAAATGTGACATTGTAAGTGCAAATGCATCATGGTTGTAAAAGGTTTTAAAACAACAATTTCCCCACTCCTCCTCCTCTTCCTCCTCCTCTTCCTCCTCCTCTTCATCCTCTTCCTCCTCCTCCTCCTCTTCATCCCCTCCTTCTCTTTCTTATCCAGTAGAGACACTGACTTGAGATGGTTTAAAGCGAATGAACTGAAGGAAAAGATATTAATTAAACGAAGGCTAGGTATTGCTTTGCTGAAGCAAATAACAATAACAAAAAATAACCCACCTCACTCATACGCCCTAAGTATATGAAATACATATACGAAAACTTGAAATAGCATGAAAATGTCTTGTCTCCCAAAGCAAGCAGGCTCGATTTAATATTATGCTTGCTACCTAGAAGTGAAACTTGAATCTTTGGTGTAGTAGCTCCATGGACATCGTGTTCCGCGATTTGGGTTCAAGTTGTCCATCTTTTTTTCGTCGTGTTGATTCAGAAGGTGGTGGCAAAATTCAGCCAGCTCTTCCTTTGTTTGTGCCTTCCATGTAGCAAATGAAGTTTTGCAGATATTGAGGAATGGGGAGAAACGAAGCAAAAACCAGAGAGTAAAATTCTGAAGGCAGTTGCAGGTTAGATGCTTGTCTATGGGCAGGTGCATTATCTAGGACGAAAAATGCCTCCATCATAGATACCTGTTTTTCCTCGTTTATAGTTCATGGAATATGAGGCCACCAACATTACTCACAGCGAATGTTATTATAAAATGAAGTAAAATATACGTGCGTGCGTATGCGCGCATGTGTTTGTATTTGTGTGTATGTGTGTGTGTGTGTGTGTGTGTGTGTGTGTGTGTGTGTTTGTGTGTGTGTGTGTGTGTTGTGTGCGTTGTG
>NW_004797282.1:2329751-2333358 GCF_000002075.1 Aplysia californica | reverse complement strand
GTGTGTGTGTGTGTGTGTGTTGTGTGCGTTGTGAAACACCAAAGCAATGTGCCAGAATCTGGACAATAAAGATGAATCTTATCTTAAATTAGTTCCACGTCGGTTTTGGACGACACTCACTGTTATAGAACATCGTCGAAATCGTCTATAGGTATGTTTCATCCGCAGGTTTATGCCTGACTTATCCTTGTAGATGGAATCACAAGCTTGTACATAATGCATGAAGCATGTTTATGCATGGTACGGATCCTAGGTGCAGTGCGAATTTCTTTCAGCAAGTGTGCCCTTTAACTTTTTCATAGTACCCAGGAGCCTGTCAAGAATTGCACTGATGGTTGTCCGGCTTACATTGCATGCCTGAAGAAGACAGATTCTGGATGTAGATGTTTTACGCCCGTATTGATACAACTTACATCATTTAGAGACGGGCTTCCAACCCTGTCTGCCGATGCCAATTCTGGCTGAGAGAGGGAGGGGTGCGAATACATCCACCCAGCAAAATGACAGAGATGTTTGATAAAATACCCCCCCCCCCTGCATCTCGGGAATCGAACTCTGGTCTCTGCATGCGACAACGAAGCGCCTAACCGCTACACTACAGACTGCGGTGCAGACTCTGAGTTCTCTGTTGGTCATGCCAAGAATAACGTTACGTGCCTGTCGACAATATCTTAGAGAACGGTTTTTATTTCGACCAACACCTAACATTGTCTCTTATCCCCATGAGGGAGTGTTACTTGGCCATCTCTCTGCTCTTTAAACAATGTTGCATTCATTATGCAATTTACAAGTAGTAGTCAATAACTTTTAGAGATCATGCCTTGTTAATTCGGGTTTGTCTGCATCAACGGTTTTATAGTAAACCGCCGGCACTTTTCCTTTTTCCATAGATAAAATAACTCTTATTTTCATTGATGTCACATTTGAGGGTACAAAGTCACAATTGAAAAAGAAAATGTGTTCTATTTGAAGTTGCTATATTCATATTTGATTTCAGAGTGTATATAATGGTAGCTAAAAATGGTGTCACATTTGAACGTACAGGGTACGCCATAGTACTAAAAAAGGAAGCGTCACAATTGAACTTTCAATTTCACAAAACTTCACCAATGCAAGATTGGCTATTGCTATGTTACATTTGAACTTGCAATGTTCGCATGTGAAGAGGAAATACTATGTAAAGGTTCAAAATGTACTAAGAAGATCTTTTTTTTTTTCATTTTCAGTTTTTATACTGCTCCCTGTCTGTACGCATTTGTTTTTTAGCTTTGAAAATTGGCAAGTATTGTGTTTTCAAAAGGGAGTTATGCTTGTTTAGACCATTGATTTGAATTGTATTCTTTTAAACTGGGCACTGCCATAAGCTGCCACTCTTTGCTCTCTCTCTCTCTCTCTCTCTCTCTCTCTCTCTCTCTCTCTCTCTCTCTCTCTCTCTCTCTCTCTCTCTCTCTCTTTCTCTCTCTCTTTAAAAAAAAACAGCTCCCAAAAAACTCACTTTGCTACGCGAGTATTCACCATCGACTCGCAAACCGAAGATTAAAACAAAATTCTCGCACGTATGGTGCATGCCTAACTATTGTGCGGTCAAAAGTTCGTGGCGCAAATTGTCCTCAAATATCTTTTAAACGAGTGAATCAATGTCATCCATACTTTGCGTAGCAGTTTGTGTCAATTCCTCATAACTTAATGACATTTTTTCTACAACAATTGAGGCTAGCTTATTTTAAAAAATTCTTTTCTTCATAAACTTATATGAAATACTATAAATCTCCGTCTTGCGGAAAATGGGATTATTTACAGCATTTCCCGTGACTAACACATGATATACGCTTATGGCCTACGTCACAGCCCACCAATGACACTTTTTAGAGGCAAAACTTGTTACAAGAACTAGTTTTATTGTCAACACATTTTTTGCACTAAAGGTTCTCAACAAAGATAACGTCGCGAATACATACAAATGACAATTGCTTTTATTAGCGATATTGCCCCAGTCGTAAACCTTTTAGAATCTGCAGAAACCACCTACTTGGATTTTTTATTAGTATTTATTAAAGAATTTTCTAGAATATAGTTCACAGGTGTTTGCAAAAGAATTGCTTTGTTAAGACAAATTGATACAAGTCATTGTGCGAAAGTTGGAGAGTTTATTTTTTGATAGTTAGAGAAATATTTGGTTATAAGTTGTGCCTCGAATTTTTGATCGTACTATAAAGAGAGTCAAATGGTGTGCTCCATGGTGAACCGGAATTACGCCAGGGGTGCCCAGTCTAGGATATCTAATATAGGTCTATGGATTGAACCTTACAAAGTAAAATAACAACTACACAAAATTTATTACACATGTTAGATAATGATTCATTCTTCGAGTGAAATTGTCAAACTGTAATAATAAGGTTCAACGTGTAATTGCAACTATCTGGCAATTTCACAAGAAAGATAAATCATGGTCTACCATAATAACGCATGCAATAAATTTGTTCCTACCAGACAGATTTGACGAAAGAGATTCGGATCAACCAAGTTCAAATAACCGACCAAGTGGTCAAATTGTAATCCTACGTAAGAGTTTCACATAAGAATTGTTGTTTTTGTTGTGCGTGTTTATTGCAAATCTAAAATTCTCAGAGGGATACAAGGATGCAACTTGAACCAAAATGACTTGTAGCTTCTGCTACGGCCAATGACACCAATTAAGACAGAAAAAAAGGTTGCCACGTTTTGAGAAAATATAAACAGAAATATCTTAATTTGACATTTAAATAAATAAAAAGGTTTCACCCCTCTTAAAATACTGGTCAAACCATTCCAGATCTCGAAGCATCGATATGCATGCCCTTTCAGCTATTGTTTTAAGTTTTATAGATGGTAAAAGTGAGTTCTTATGGTCAGCTGATGAGTCTAAAAAGCGAGTTGGAATGTACAGTTTAAGCAGATTTGACACAGATGATGGCACATTATCATTGAAGCATTTTGTGACTTAGAGTGGCCAGTCTGTACATAGTTCTTTTCTCATCAGGAACCCACGCACTCTCCGTAAAGGAGTGTCTCGTTTTTTTCCCTGTAAAATAAACTGGCAGCATTGTTTTGAACAGTTTAAAGTCGTTTCACTTTTTTCAGAGATAATTTTATTGTGTCTTGTTCAAGTCTGTTTCTTCGTGTGTCTAGTTCAGGTTTATTTCTGCGTGTGTCTAGGTAAGGTATTTTTCTCCGTGTTTCTATTTCAAGTTTTTCTTTCGTGTTTCTGTTTCATGTTTTTCGTCGTGTGTCCAATTCAGGTCTTATTTCTTCGTGTGTCTTGTTCACTGCTAGATACGTCACCAGTCTTTTCAAAACGCCTAGCGATATTTCGATGGCTCCAACAAACGCCAGTTGCCATAATGACGTTTGTCGGTGTCTTGCCTCAAGTCATTGATTTGGCTCTTATTTAACAGAGATATGTGCGAAGTGATTGTTATGATTAGTGCTTCTTTTCGTCCTCTTTGATTACACATTCAGCTCCTTTATGCATACGAACACACACATGCACAAACAAATACACACACATACACACACGCACACACACACACACACACACACACACACACACACACACACACACACACAC
>NW_004797282.1:2328920-2329411 GCF_000002075.1 Aplysia californica | reverse complement strand
GGGGGGGGTCAAAACCAAACAATTTAGGACCACAAGAACTTAAAGAAGTGGTGATACCTGGACTTTTTAAATATATTATATTACGTCAGATGAACATTATGTCAAACCACATACAGGTGTTTAGGACAGATTTTTGACTCTAAAGATATTATACAACAGTGAAAACTGCTGGACAGAAGATGTAGAGCTCAAGTTCAGTCTTGCTCTGCGCTGGTAGCATAGCTGAATGTCTATACCGATTCCACCCCCCCACCCCCCACCCTTTTTTTTAGCACAATTAATAACAGTTATTAAACTACCAATGCAAGACCCGGACTTCAGAAAAACCCAAGGGGGCTCTCGTGGCCTAGAGGTTTAGGTGTTGGCCTCTCATTCAAAGGTCCCGCGGGTTCGAATCCGGGTAACGACCGAAAATTTTCTTCTCTAAAATTGTCTCCTTTCACCTCCTTTCATGCTCTCTAGCAATATTCTGATGTCTGCTTTCATTTCCA
>NW_004797282.1:2324336-2328620 GCF_000002075.1 Aplysia californica | reverse complement strand
GTAAAATTCAAAATTTCCTACCAACTGAAAATATTAGGTGTGTCCCGCGCACTCATATGACCTTATGCAGTTGCGAGCGCCGTAAAAAATTACCCCCAAAAAAAAGAAAAAAAAAAGAAAAACCCACGAAAGCAAAATTACCAGACATGCAAAACAAAATGACTCCACAACACCTCAAGCATCACAAAAAAGACAGGCTGAGGAATGAAGATGTAAGAGTAGATGTTGGCAGGGAGCCCCACTTGCATTTCATTATTTAAAAAAAAGAAAACAGATAATAAAAAGATTCAGCCACCTGCTACGGATGTCACCCAATTGGCCAACCTCAAGATCCTATTTGAATATAATCATTATTACCAACTATTAAGGCTACAAAAGAAGAGCTAGGCCACTCAAATGATGGAATAATGGTGTTTCTCCTCCCCTGTTGATGTGATTATAAACAATGAATTTACTAAATCTTTTGGAATTGGAGTGGTAATTGCAGTAACTTATAAGTAATTGAATCTATATGGGACGAAAAGGGGTTCGACAAAATTCAACAATGAAAAATGCGGGACGAAAACGTGTTCTTCCGTATAAGCGCTTTTAGGGCTTTGTAGCAATGACACAATTACTGAAAGTAGGCAACAAGGATACGTAAAGTGTGGTGAGATTTTGCTTTTGTTCTCTGTTTTTTAGTAAGGTTGCAGCTGCAAAAGGCCATATGGGCGCTAATGGGTGGATTCAACAGAGAAGTTCAAACGGGGAATCAGGCTAACTCTGCTGATCTCTGCTCTAGCCTCAACAGCATAACTCTGCTTCGACTATCAAGGCACCCCTGAAATAGCAGTTCACGGGAGAGTGACAAACATACAAAAGCAGTAGAGGAAAATGACGATAGTAATGGTGTGGAAAAAATAACCAGCAGTTACCACTATGTTGTTTCGGTACAGTATAAACACGACATTGATAAATCAGCCCATTTACAATTCTACTGGGCATAAGAACATGTTAATCCCCCCCCCCCCTTTTGGGAATGGCCTTAAGACAGCTTAATCAGTAACACTGGCCTGGTGGGGGATTTTGCTTTAACATTTCGCTATCATAGAATTACAAAGTTCTGTCTGCTCAGTATTAAAGTTGTTCCCGCATCCAATCCGGACATTGGGTATTGTCTTGTTAGTGAGACAACTTCCTGGACCTTTGATATATTGTGGTAGGGTGGTCAGTTCGTTTCCACACCGCCTTTACTTCCCCATCTCAGTCAGGTGCCCTTTACTGTTGGGTGGGCAGGAGGGGGCGAGAAAAATCCGTGTCCGAAACGATGCTCGAACCCGGACTTTTTGTCACATTTGTCAAAATACCATTCTTTGAGTATCTTCTTAAAGACTCTGGATATTGTTAGGATTCTAATAAAGTAGATACTTTGTTTGATTTCTGACCTCATGGTCTTAATAACTCAAAACAGCCAAACATGTGAGGTAGAACTTTGTAATTCTGAGGTAGCGTTTGACACCCTCTTAGTTAAGCAAGGCCTAACTAATACTTAATTTTTTATCCGGGCTACGAGTATACTCGTAACGAGGACTAGACAGGGCTGCGAGTAAACCTGGAACAGCTACATGTATACGGTCACGTCAAACAGCTAGTTCTGCTTGTAATTACCGAAATACGCGTGTACGGCGATGATAGCTCTGCCTGAATATTTCAATATTTCTAATGAACAGCGGTTTCTTTGTTTTTGATGGGTGTAGTAGGCTTGGGCAGAATTGAAAAAAAAATAGGACTTTCAAGTCTCAAGTCCAAACACCTTGAGACCCGCAAGTCTCAAGCCCAATTTCAAGTCCAGGGGACCTAATAAAGTATTCATGTAACATGAATAGTCTCTTTGATAGTAAAGCCATCAGCATTACTTCCCTTTATCGTTATCATTATTTTTTTTGTTCTCCAACCAACCACCTATGTTGAGACGTATGGAACATCTTTGTGATACTTGTTTGGTGGATTTTTAAATTTTTTAAAAACTTTATTTTTCTTCGCTTGTTTGTTTTTTTGTTCTGTTCTCTGTTGTATTAATAAACTCAAGAATTGCTTCAGCCTTGGATGGCAATGATGGTATTGAAGCCTTATCTGGGCCTAGGCCTGCCTACCCCTTATCGGGGAAGTGGACTCAACCAATACGCCAAGGGCGAGCAAATCCTAGCAAGTAATAGGGGTGATACTGCTTACCCCTTATCGAAGAAATGGACTCAACCAATCCGCCTAGGGCGAGCAAGTCCGAGCAAGTAGTAGGGGTGGTAGGTGTATTTGAATTCAAACAATCAAACTTAAAGCACTAAATTAATAAGAACCATGCCAATTTTTAGCATTTCTTTAGACATTGGTTCACTGAGTCTTTACTCAATGTTTGTAGATCTACTGTGCGTTAAAATAATTGTATCTTTTGATTGAGGGATAGATCTATTTTGCTAGGCCACGCAAGACTTGGACTTGCTCAGTTCTAAATACTTGGTCTCAAACACTACTTGATGGGCACGAGAATTTCAAGTTTCAAGTCCAAGTCCTGCCCAGGTCTAGGGTGTAGAAGCTTGAAAAATGTATCGAAAACGCACGTTCACGACCGATGAAGTACTTTTGAAGTTGTGCTGAGTTGTGAGGGGGAATAAGACTACTTTGATGAAAGTGACTCTGAATCAAGTGCCCTAAATTCCGTTGTGGATGATAACGAACAGGAATTTGACTCATCTAATAATGGTTCAGATCATGGTGAAGGGACCGGTACTGAAATACGTGCAGTACCGATGGATAGGGGTAGATCTGTAAATCTGTGGACACGGCAATCAGGGTAAAACTGGGGGTTGGAATACACTTCAAAATCTACATGAAACAATAGGTGTAATTCCTAACCATATGCATTTTCAGACACTACTTTCAATTTCTAACATAATTGCTAAAAGTCCTTAAAATTAAAATCTAAGAGTAAAGGCCTTTGGCATATTGCGGTAGGGAGGCCAGTTCCTTTCCACGCTGCCTTTACTTCCCCAACTCGAAGTCAGGTACCCATTACTGCTGGGTGGGCAGGAGGGGGCGACAAAAATCCGTGTCCGAACCGAGGCTCCAACCCGGACTTTCCGCTTCGGAGACGAGCGCACTAACCGCTCTGCCACCGCACCCTCTAAAATCTAATAGTAAATGTAAAAAATACAGCACCCTGAATTCCAACTCATATGGCGCGGCACCCCCAGAACGGGGACAGAATCCGTGGGGGTACGGCCAGAATAAAAAGAGTTAATTTATGACAATGGTCAACTCACGTCAATTTCCCAGCCAACCTTTTCAGGAGACTCATAGACCAACGCAGCGTCTTGTGGGATACATTGATCTACGTACTGATTATTTTGCAGATTAGTCACTCTGGTAGGGAGCAAAAAAAATGGGGGGGGGGGAGGGGTGAAGGGGGGGGATAGGGGAAACAGTAATATATTTTAAACATGATATTAATCCAAAAGGCCTTTTTAATTCATAAACCAAAATTTCCCAAACTTGGTGAACAAGTTCTTCTGCTTTTTACTGAATTTCACACGGTATAATTTTAATATGTTTTTCGAAGTAAAATTCACTTTTTGAACATTTTACTGACATTTGTAGTATGTATCTAATTTAGCTTATTATACAATATTATGTTGTTCAACGAAGTAATCTTTTATTGTTCTATTTTTTACTCCTTTGTTCAACTTTGCTTGAATGCTGTTCTTGTTTTATGACAATTTTATGCAGGTAGGATGGAGAAAATAATTATTTTGAGTTTTCAAAAACCCGACTGTTTCTTTCAGAAATATGCCAAATACTTGACTATTTTAAAGTTTTCAAAGGCAAATTGTGACATGAGCGAGATGTGTCTAATTCTTGTCTTTGCTATTTTTAGATATGGAAGTAGTTAAACTTAACCAAACTGCCAACTCAAACTTTAAAATTGTGTTACTTATTTGGCCAAAATCAGCAATGTTAAAGGGCACCCCGATCTTTAGTAATTTAAATTAACAGAATCTGTGGATGTGAACATGACCTGCATTTGCCATCCAGTCTGGTGTACTTTTTACCAGCTTCTTCGTCCACCAACATATAGTCGCCATCTTGGTCTGAAACGTAATTCAGGAACTTGCCCACGGTAAAGTCAACTATAACACGGTCCCAACGCTGAAAGAGGAGGTGGGTGGTGGGGGTGGACCGATTGGATGGGGGAGGAGTGAGGGGATTGGGACGTGGTTGGGGAGAGGGTGGCGGTGGGTGGTGGACGGATTT
>NW_004797282.1:2292829-2323729 GCF_000002075.1 Aplysia californica | reverse complement strand
ACACACACACACACACACACATACACACACACACATACATACACACACACACACACACACCCACACACACTTATAATATACACAGTAAACACATATAATAATACACACATAGCACTTTTTCATACATACGTAAGTACATGGCACGTAGAGTTTGTTCACATTCATACAAAATCATTAATTTTATTATTACGGTCAATAGCAGGATACATAATATTCACCAGCTGACAAAGATTTGGGACAAAAAGACATACCTCTCCCTGCCTGTTATTCGGGGCGTTCATGGAGATGGAGAACTTGTCTGGCATACAACAGGGTGTAGGTTTGGACGATAAACAGCTGCTGATGTTGTCTCTAAGATCAATGTCACAGCCACCAGAAGCAGGATCAGACGGGTAGACAAATCCAGCGCCATTTTGTGCTGTGCAATTATCATCTTGGATGTGTTAGACAAACAGAAAAAGTAGATCTACTAGAGCGTTACATGAATCCATTATAACATTCTCTCTCTCTCTCTCTCTCTCTCTATGTTTCGCCCCCCCCCCCAAACTTTTTCTCTCCCTCTCTTTTGATATTCATAAACAATTTATTACAGGATTACACGAGTTATGGTGATACACCATGATTTATTGTACGAGTGAAAGCGCAAAGCTGTAATTATGAGTTTTAATGAAAGCGCAAAGAGGTTATACCTCTCTCTTTCCGAAAATATCAATGAACTGTGACGTATTTCCAGTTTACTATGGTGCGCTCCATTTGACTCAATTAATTTTAGAACTAAACAACAACGTAGAAAGGTTGTGTGTTCTGTCGACAAAAGCGAGACTCCTGGCGTCTGGTGTTTTGCTTGTCATAGAGAGCGCGTTCGCAGTGATGTTGTTACAACAGGCAAAGAGCAGCTGCCATTACATTGCACGGTCTAGGAATAATATCAAAATTCAAGTCCATACTAATTGCTTTCTTAATTTTAGTAGATAGATATAGAGCACGAAGTAATTTATGATTTTTTTAACAGCTGGTGTTATTTTACGAGTGGGATTTCAAGTGTTTTTGCTTTTTTATTTCACACGTGAAATAATACAAGACTTTATTTCACCGTAAGTGCAATGCTGAAACATTTCCGTGTTTTGTGTTAAAGTATAATATACATAATATTATAATTATACATAGGCAATATATACAACAGTGACGTAAATTCAGCACAGCAACAAACAACATAAAACAAAGAAACAACAGCTATCAGACCTTTCAACAATTTCCCCACTTCCTTACTTCGTCCCCGGCTTTGTAAAGTAGAAAACAAGTGAAGTTATCCAACATGAATTATTGAGAGAATTTCACAAACAGATTTTTGACCGCGATATCATGCGCGCCAAATGTTGCAAGAGGTCTTCTTACCCACCAAACCACGACGCAGCAAATTAGTAACATCATATTTAATGTCGTCTCATAAGATTTATAATTTTGAATTAACCAATAACTTCAAGCATTTACTTATTACTGCAATAAAGCGCTATATCTTAGGCAGTGGCACTATACTTACCGGGAATCCAAGAACATTTTTACACGTGCTATGCTAGTTGTAAAGCGCACAGAACGTGATGTAGAGCATGGATAAATTGCAAGTAATATTATCATTATTTTATTATCATTACATTAAGATTACTTCGCGCATTACATGTTTCATTTAGTTAATGTATCATCTGTTGAATAAGATAAAGTTATAATAAATTATGACACATTTGGTTGGTTCTATACAAGTACTTACATAAGCTTGTTTTTACGTGATTAAAATTCGTATGTTTGCAAACTGGAGGGGAGCGCAGTGCGTGGATTTTATACTTCTCGTTGTGCATTTTTCCCTTCCCAAAGGAGGAACATAATATGTTATGTACGGGTGTATTATATATTATGAGGGTGTATTTTTTCGCCTGTTTGACAAAATGTTAAACAATAAGATTCGTCGATCTGGTGTCGTATCATTGCTAAAAAACGCAATGCTTTGAAAAGATTTCGGATGTTTAAAGTACACGATCAATTATAATGCGCAATTTAATTGTCAAAACTCGGAATTGACAATTAAATTGACCGTGTATGGGCGATATTCACGACTTGCAAAATTGTGTTGAGTCGATCAAAATCAGTTTGATATTTTACTGCGCAAGCCTACATGCTTGCACAATTTTATTGGCCGTGTGTCGGGACCGTCAATTGAATTGTACGCAATAATAGTTTTTCTTTCAGACTTCGTACCGTCATCATGTCTGGGGTGTCTGATAAAGAAGAAGACAGGGCATTTCAATTGGGGTGAATCTAGGTTTACAAAGGTTTACCAGCCCTATGGAAAGTGAAGTGTGACGATTACAAAAACAGACAAAAGAAAAATGCTGCTTAAACGGTGTATTGATCGAGAAATTCCAGGAAAAGAACCACAACTATACAAGAGAATTTTTTTTTTTTAAATCAGTGCCAACAGAACAAATAATCGCAAGGAACTAAAGAAAGTGCTTGACTCAGAACAATCTGGTGCAGGGACGGACCAGATTTATGAACCAACTTTGTGGTATTTCAGTGCTCGTTTCCTTTCTGGGAAATCGTCTTCTTTTTCTGTATGGAGAGGAACTGCCACAGCGATTGCTTGGTCGAAATCTCCCATCCTGTCCCAGCGGTTTGCAAAACCAAAATGAGCCTCAATTATATTGAGCTGTGCGTGGCCAACCTGAAAACTGTCAATTATATTGTGCAACCAGGACTGTGATAGTGTATGGGCCGCTTAACCCACGAATAAAGGTATAATGTATGTGTAGAACATGCTATTTCATGGAAACTTTGTTAACCAACCCCCCAAAAAAGTTTTTAAAATGTTACCAATAACGTGCATGTCATATAATGTATGCTGTATCATGGAAGGCCTTTCTGCGAAGTTAAAATGTAGCCTATGGATTCCTGTGTGTTCGCATTTTTTTTTCTTTTTTCAGGTTTTGGAAATCACCTATTATCTACTGTTAAAAAGTGAGTCCGCCACTATTTGCTCTCTGGTAAAAGTGGAACTTGAAGAATCTCAGGTGAGTCGCTCGCTTATAAAAACAATCAGGAAAAGACAAATGCAGTTTCTGAAACACTTAAATTAAAGATATAAAGGCCTTGAACATTTAGTTATCACGGGGAAAACTGAAGGCAAAATAATCTGCAGGGGTAGACCCAAAGCAACCTACTTGTAGAACCTAAATAGGTTTGTGACAGGGAAAGATCAGGATTATGTAGGCCGTAGCTATTAGAGAGCATCCGAGATCTGGGTCTGAGGTTGTTTTTTTTTGGGGGGGGGGGGGTTTCTTAATGTCAGAAACAATAAACACGACGCATAAATGGTAGGTATTATAGCTCGTCACAACACAAAAATATGATGAATTTATTAATAGCCTTAATGATACACACATCTACAATGTTTAACCCACGAATAAAGGTATTACAGAAAATCTGGCCTGACCAATAACGGTTGCGCATCAAAGTTCGTTACAACGGTTCGCAAATTTCTGCAAAACTGTGTGGATCTTTTTTTAAATGCATGTGAGAAGTTTGGGCTCACAATATGCACAGTAGCAAAAGCACCTGTTATGCTTGCCATGTGGTTAGGCTACTGGACCCGATATCGTGAGGCAACGGGTTCGGGGGTTCGAGCCTCACCTCGGTCCGACGTTGTCCTTGGGAAAGGTTCTTCAAGGGAATCGCCTATTTGGCTTTGTCCTATCGGAGATGGACGTTAAAGTCGGTGGTCCCGCCTCCTAGGTAACCTTGCAGTGTTGATATGGGCTTTAAATCTATACAATTTCACGTTTCTCCACGGTTCTGTTCCAGTCAAACCCCACCCTTTTTCCTGGAGTCAAAATAATACAACACTGAACAGTGTTGATGGCTTTTCATTAATTTCTTGTTTTTGCGTTCCTGTCGACACAGTTTTAATCATTTAAGAGGCGGGCTTCTGGCCGTGCCTGTCAGGGCCAACCCGGGATGAGAGCAATGCATCACAGATGAAAGACTGGGATACTTGATACATGTTTTCTCCTCACAAGGGAATCGCACTTGGATCGAGGCGCCCAATGGCAAAATTGCAAACGCCAGTACATAAAAAGAGGGATAAAGAAAGTGAGAAACAGAGAGAGAGAGAGAGAGAGAGAGAGAGAGAGAGAGAGAGAGAGAGAGAGAGAGAGAGAGAGAGGCAGGAGAAGTAGAATGTGATGGTACGAGAAGCTGTAGCGGTGGTGGGGGGCTGACTGTAGGACTGTTTCTTCGTGTGTTGAGTTCAGGTTTGCTTCTTCATGGCGTGTGGTTGAAGGGTGCCACTTTACGTTCCCTCTGTTGATTCTATCCTTGTTGTTTTACTTTTACCCAGCACCAAATGACTCCTCTGATTCTTCGTGTGTCTAGTTCACAATTGCGTCTTGGTGTATCAAATCTGTATTGCTTTTTCGATAGTCTCGTTCAGGTTTGCTCCAGCGTGTGACCTATTTAGTTCATGGGGTACGCACTGCTAGACACGTGTTGGGTTCCACACACACACACACACACACACACACACACACACACACACACACACACACACACGCACACACACACACACACATACACACACACACACACTCACACACACACTACAATTATACATATATACGTCAACGAAGAATGCACGCCATGTCAATGTTTCAAGACTTGAGTTTAATGGAGGCTTCACCATTTCAGCGCCGAAGCGCTTCTAATACAAAAGAACATGCGCATTCAAAAGAGACTGAAATAAAGCTGAAATTTATTTCTCCTCATCAAAAATAATAATTGCGCCGGTTGCAAATACATCTCCCAAAATATTTTCTTATATCAGAAGATAAAAAGGCAGTGAACCAGTTTTGGAGAATACAGAAGAGTACATACGTCTATTCAGCAGAGAACATGCTAAGAAAATCTTGATAGGAATTGTCTCGTCTTTTCATTAAACAGTTTGTTTTACCCAAACATAAAAATGAAATTCTTCAAGCTCGTTTCTGTGAGCGATTCGTATTCGTTTCGATAACTGTTCCTTTTTAAAAAATATAAGGCAAAAAAATTAGTTATTAATTTTGAACAATGTCTCTCTTTTTTCTGCCCAGCTTTGACTTCCCAGCCTCTTTTTCAAGTCTGTTATGTGGAAGGGGGTATCTTATAGAGTGCACACCATAATTATAAACGTGTACCTCCATCCTTACCCCCTCCCCTCTTCGATCTTTCTCTGAGTCTGTTTAAGCCTCAACACAGTCACTGATATCTACGTCGAACAGTTTTTGGGGTACCGTTATCTCCGTAGGGTCCGCGAAAGAAAGGAGCTTATTGATGCCATTTTTCTTGTCCTCAAGACGTGCGGCCATGGGGAAGCATTTGTCCTTAGACATCACCCACGTTTCTTTCACGTCAGCGTTCTAGGGGATATGGAGAGGCAAAGACAAAATAAAACGTTAAAGGGACAGAAAAAAACCCTTAGAGGAGTCGTGGTACAAAGATGTCTTATTTATTAAGTCACCCTGCAATGCGACAATGCACATTCAAGATGATCAAGATTTTAAAAGTAGAACACCTAGAAGCATTCTCGGCTTCCCATGAAGTATACAGTGCCAGCAGCCTATTGTCAAGCGTTCAAACACTAACAAACTGATAAAATTTTCGGCTGCCTATTCCCAAATGGATGAACTAAGGAACATGTATGTACAGTGTCTTCCAAAGAATACAGTGTCAGACCCCTGATGGGATCCGAACCCAGGACCTTTGAGTTACAAGTACAACTCTGACCAGGACTGTTTAAAACCGTGTCCTCAGTTCCACCAAGCAATCTCCGTGACGTGGATTTCAGGATATGGTTTAGGTGTGGTGGCAAAATGATTTAATAGTCGGAGTTTACCCATGCGGAAACAAATAGAAACATCCCATGTACGGGTTGAATTTAAATAATTTATTATATGAAATAATAGCATTAAAACACAGATATTTAACTTGAAGCAAATAGTACAAGTTGTAAATCTACCAAGTTCGTGAGTCTTTTTTTTTTTGGCAGAGAGCTCCATTCGTGGATCGTGAAAAATAACTCATTAAAATTTTATCAGCACGCCGTTTTCCATGGAGCTTGCTAATCACTGTAAAGCTCTGGCCCTTACTTGGTCCAGTTTTGTCAATTATTTGTTGGAACATTAAAAGAGCCATTAATAAGAAGGCGATTTTAAAATACGTTTATGCCCAGTAATGCCCAGTAATGTGTGGTGAGTTTTAGCTCGTACATTTCGCTTTCCTAGAATCACAAGCTCTATCTGCTCAGTACCTAGTTTGAGAAATTTGACGTTAAAAAGTGTTCTGCAACATGTCAGGCTTTTGTGAAAGCAATTCCTTGAATATCTTGATAACAATTACGAATCATCTTATGATTTTGATAAAGCAGACAGAAATTTTGGTTCCAGACCTAATGGTCTTAGTAACTCAAAATGGCTGAAAATGTCAGATAGAGCTTTGTCATTTTAAGGTAGCCATAATTTGGCATCGGTTTTATTAACAGAGCTAAGTCTGCTATTAATTATTACAATGGTCAACTCACGTCCACTTCCCAGGCAGCCACGTCAGGAGCTTCATAGACCAGAGTGGCGTTTTGATCGATACAATGAGGTATGTACTGCTTGTTTGGCAGATCAGTCACTCTGGTAAGGATCGGAAGTACATCATCCATTAAACTCCTACTTTGATAATCATCTTGAAATATAAGTATTCCAATGATCTATGAAGCATGCAATATTAGGATATCATTTGGTTGCAGTCAAAACACTGATTACGTATCTAACTTATTATATTTTATAAATGGTAACCATTATTGTTTATCTATATCATGCATGTGAGTGCAAGCATACAAATGTATTATTATAGTTATATGTACATGTGTTTATGGAGGAGAGGATGTGTGTAAGTGTTTGTGTGTGTGTGTGTGTGTGTGTGTGTGTGTGTGTGTGTGTGTGTGTGTGTGTGTGTGTGTGTGTGTGTGAGTGTGAGTGTTTGTGTGTATGCTTGTGTGTGTAGGTGTGTGTGTGTATGTGTGTGTGTAGGTACGTGTGTGTGTGCGTGTGTGTGTTTGTGTGTGTGTGTATACGTAGTGAAATTCCAAACGAATATGTATGTATATGTGTATGTGTGCCAGGATCAGAACACTAAAGATTAATTTTATCTACCTTACCTTAAAAAGGTGGTGGATGTGAGGTGTGAGATTTGTGACGAGGAAAACCAGGCAGTGTAAAAAAATTGTGTGACATTCTTGTATAAATTAAGTTTTATAGATTAAAATCTGAATCTCGAAGAGTCGACAACCTGTTAAGCAGCAACATGGTCATATTATAGTATTATAAAGAATAATAATTTCAATCTTGCATTCTTTATATTAGTGAATGATGAAAATGTAATGCCTGTGTTATGAATTATGGCTGACACATTAAATGAAACACGTTTTTATTGAAAGATATAGAATCTGTCCATGTGGATATTACATGCATTTGCCATTCAGTCTGGTGTATCTTTTCCCAGCAACCTCGTCCATGAAGATATAGTCGCCCTCTTGTCCCAGGACGTAAGCAATGACCTTGCCGTGTGTGAAGTCCCTTATAGCAAGATCCCAACGCTGAAACAGATGACGGTGTGTGTGTGCGTGTGTTTATGTGTGTGTGTGTGTGTGTGTGTGTGTGTGTGTGTGTGTGTGTGTGTGTGTGCGTTTGTGTATGTGTTAATGTATGCATGTGTATGTGTATGCATGTGTGTTTGTTTGTGAGATTTAATGAGCGTGCGCGTGTGTGTGTGTGCGTGTGTGTGTGTGTGTGTGTGTGTGTGTGTGTGTGTTTGTGTGTGTGTGTGTGTGTGTTTGTGTGTGTTTGGTTTGGGGAAAAGGAAGGGGATGGAGGATGGGTTGTGTTGGATCAGAATATTGCAAAAACTGTAGGCTTGTTACCTAGTATAATATAAAGAGGTGAAGTTCTGGAGAAAGGGGAATAGTTTAATGCTACCTTAGAATTACAGAGTTCTGAATTTTTTGGACGTTTTGCATTTCAAAGATCACGTGGTCAGAAACTCAATGTTATATCTGTTATATCAAAATTGTAAGATTATTTAGTCGTTATCGAAATATTTAAATAATTGTATTCGAAAAACTTGATATTATTTATGTTGTGAAATTTAAATTATTTTTACGTCAGAATTCTGAAAAAATTAGATACTGGACAGATATAACTTAGTAGTTCTAAGGTAGCGACATATGTACTTTGGCAATATACGTCCACAATGTCTACCTCCCAGGCAAAGACGTACTATGAGGACTGCTTTAAAAGCATCACAATAATGTGACAAGGCAACAAAAACTGTAGAGACTGTTGTCTTGCCGGCTATTAATATTCAGACAAATGCTCTTTGAGAGGCTGGGCTATTGTCAAGAGTCAGTTTTTTGAGTTCCAAATCTGTGCTCTGGAAGAGACATAAGCAAGTGCATCTAACCTATGGTGACTCTGACTAAAGACTAGGTCCTCGGGTATGTGAGGAGAGTGTTGCTGTGTCATCCACATTGCCCCATCTTTGATCCTTTAGACTTGCAAGATTTCGAGCCCACAAATTTATATAAAGCACGGAAGAGGCTCGTAGAAGTTGATGTTCTTACATTTAAAAATTCGTTATTTTTTCGATGGAGGTGTTTTTACGTCCCTATAAAAACAATGTAGATCATTAAGGTGGCTGTGCTTGTCAGAGCCAACTGAGGCTGAGAGGAATGCAACATCTTACCCGAAATACCGAGATAATTGATATAAATTTTTATCTTCACTCTGGAAACAAAAGTTCAACGACAGAACACCTAATTGCTACATTACAGGCACCGTTCATAACAGATTTGCTACATTCTCTTGACCACAACTTTTGCAATGAGGGGATATACAAAGTATTCTGGGGCGAACTACAGGGAACCAAAACGTTATCAATCTTTATGGATAAAATATTTAGTGGTGGTAGAATGGTGATTAAACATAGTACGTAAAGTCTGTCCAATTTTTTTTTACAGAAGTATTATTGTTACAGTCAACAGCAAGTTGCACAATTTTCTAAGTAGAATAGCTGATAAAAAGCTCCTGTAAAAAGACATACCTCGTCTCCCATGTTGTAGACAGTGATGGAAAACGAGTCTGGCATACAACAGGGTGTGGTCCTAGACGATGGAACAGCTCCTGAGGTTGACGCAAAGGTCAAGGCCAAAGCCACCAGAGGCAGGACCAGATGGGCAGAAAGATCCATTTTGTGGTAAAAAGTCGTCCGGAATGTGCTATAAAATAAGGTTAATACTACATGTATTCATAATGGAGATAAAGAATAATTAAAATAGCAAATAGTAGGAAGAATAACTTTACATCTGCAGCAAACAACAAGAAAAAGAAAGAACAGGTATCAGATCTGTAGACCTTTTTCCTGTCTCATTACTTAGGCACTAGCTTTTATAAGACAAAAAAGATAAGTTATCGATCCTTACATGAGACGATTTAGCAAAGAGATTTTGACCTCAGTATTTTCTGCCCCAGAGAACCCTTCACTAATCCATAGACTTGACAGCCGTAGTCAAGCTTGGGCCTGACGTAGAACAGTAAAGATGGAGGAGGTGTCTGGAGTCTCCACCCCCCCCCCCCCAAATCCCTATTCCGGATGAAACAGATTTAAGGACTCCTGGCACCTCACGTGAATGTGTTTAATGTGCGGGATGAGCGTTCATCTTTTGTTAAAAAAAAATACTCTAGGACACGATCCTGTTGCAGAACGGGAATCATCTCCCCCGCATAATGTCAACCTCGGTTGTAATACACGTCTGCCGAATTAGACAACAGAAGTACACAGTAATCGACTCTGACGTAGAAAACTTGAAACTGGTTTTATTTGCCCACTTTTCAAGTTTTAGCAGCATCATCTTCTGTTGTCTTTCCACTGATTTTATTTGAGGATTCCTAGATCCGTAGCTGGGAGCAGCAAGAACAACAGACATCAGTTCTTAAACGCAAGACAGACGGAACGGGGGGTCTATGATCGCCAACGTAAACCGAGAGTATGCAGGTCTCTGCTGAGACCTCCGTGTTATGTCGGAAGCTTTTTCTAGTGAAAGAAGTCACAGAATGCCGTTTATTAACATTTAAGTTATACTAAAAATTGAACTAAGTCAATGTATGCCTGTTAGTTTATTTGTCATGCATCTACGAGTTGGTGGTTGGCGGGTGCTTTGGTGTGGTTTGCTCCTTCTTTCCTATCAAACATCTATCGTTCGTATCTCTCCTCCTTGTTACTCACTTGTAACACCTTTAATCTAAGGCCCTTATATAACCTTATTGTGTTACAAGTGCCGTAAAACTCTTACTAAAACGAAACTAAACACTTATCTAATTGAAAATTCATGTTACGTAAAGTGGTTCTCAAAGTTGTTTTTAAGTATTATCTAGATTAGTCAATGTTTCTTAGAACAGAGGTATACATTTAAAGTAAACGTTAATGTTGTTATATCAACAGCTCAACAATTTAACAGAAGTTCGATTACTTAAAAGTGAAATCTTAAAATATTTTGTAGAGAAGATCAGATTGTAATTCGTCGGTATTATCACGTATCACAACAACTTGCACGTCGTACACATACTTACCAAAGTCCTAAGCTCGGTCTGAAGTGGTTTGCATTTTGACGACAGCAGAGCATGGGTTTATATACTGCTATCCTGACATTAATCCTAGATGTGCAATGGGTGATGGCGAGTTTTTAACTGCTAATTTATTAAGCGACAAAATTTTATCGTTCTGTTGTTATATTTCTAATAAAAATTGCAATACTTTGTAAAGATCCAGTTTTCCAAAAATATAATCCGGTACGGTTTCTATCGTAAGAGTACGGCCGATCCGACTCTATTTAGGCTATTTAGGAGGCCGGCTGCTTTGATACTACCTGGCCGGACCCTGGGCCAACCTGAGTGGAGAGCGTGGACAGAACATCTCCGTATACAGATGTGGGAGGGGGGGGCTCGTTTTTTTAAAAGAGTTTTACGGGGCTTGCAACTGCACAAGGTCAAATGAGTGCGCGGAACACATTAAACATTTTCAGTTGGTATAAAATTTTGAATTTTGTCCGAATGGAGGCCAAAGTATATTCTTATCGATTTTGGACCACCAAGGGATCTTTAACATACGCATCTTGCAGACGGGATCTCCTAGATTTCCCGCCTTAATAGAGAAGGTTTGGGGTAAGATCTTTTTCAGTAGAAAGACTGCAGAAAGAGTCTGGAGCCCAAGGGGAAGGGGCAAAGGGGGGAGGGAGAGTGGCAGAAAATGGAGACAAGAGAAGGCGACAGAACATGGTTAAAGAGCAGGGAAAAAGGGGAAAGGAGAACAATTTAAAGAAGAAAATATTCCGTAGTTGTCAAGTTTAGAACTCGGGACCTATTGAATGAGAAGCGAACACAGTAACCTTTGGACCTCGAGAGCCCCAGGGAAATCGATTTGAAGAAAAATACCAACAACAGCAAAAAAATCCCTTTAAAAATCAATAAAACGTTTCTCCCAGGAATCAGTCTGGACCCATATTTTGATTCAGTCCTATCGGAGACAGACGTTAAATTCAGAGGTCCCACTTCTTAGATACCCGAATAGTATCGACAGGAACGTTTAACCTATACACGAACATTTACCATGCGCAACAACGTTAGAAGAGTTTATCATTACTTCGCTGGTATTTGTTGTCAAATCTTGCGTTTATAGTGCTGTAATTCAGTGATTTAGTTCTTCCATTCGTTTAGAAAAAAAGTGAGTTCGATGACAATGCTCCGCGCTAATTATTACCGATCGATGCAATCTTAAGATTGTGCTGAGCGTTTTAACGATCGTATAATTGCACGGGCAAAGGCACTGTAAATGCCATATATGTCATCAGAACAACAATAGAACGTGCCCTAGAAGTTCAGAAAGATCTTCATTTATGTTTTATAGACTACACCAAGGCATTCGACAAAATCAGGCACGACAAGATCATCGACATGCTGGAAGTTCTTAATATCGACGGGAAGGACTTACGGATTATCAAAAACATGTACTGGGATCAAACTGCTGCAATGAGAATAGAAAATGACATCAGCGAATACATACAGATTAAAAGAGGGAGTCAGACAAGGATGTGTACTTTCTCCAGTCTTGTTCTCCCTGTATAGTGAAAGTATCATGAGACACATAGAAGAAATGCCTGGTATCTCGATAGGGGGACACAATATAAACAATCTAAGATATGCAGATGACAAAGTCCTAATAGCAGAAGATGAAAAACACCTGCAGAATCTATTAAATGTCATCGTACAAGAGAGTGACAACATGGGCTTAAACCTAAACATCAAGAAAACCGAAACGATGGAGATAAGCAGAAATACTCCAATCCCAACATGCAATATCAAAATCAATGATACCACCCTGAAGCAAGTACAACATTTTAAATATTTGGGGACCATTATATCATCAGATGGTAGATGTCACACCGAAATTAAAAGCCGCATTTGCCAAGCAAAAGCAACCTTCCACAAGATGAAACAGATACTAACAAACATCAATCTGTCACTGGAAAAGAGGAAAAGAGTAATGAAAAGTTACATCGAGCCAACCCTATTATACGGGTGCGAAGCATGGGCAATCAATAAACAGCTGGAAAGAACAATTGTTGCGGCAGAGTTGTGGTTCATGAGACGCATGCTACGTATCCCATGGACAGCTAGAAAAACAAATGAAGAAGTCCTGGTTGAAGCAAATTATAGAAAACAACTTATCACGAATATAAGAAAACGACAGGCAAATTTTTTCGACACACAATGCGGAAAGAAGCATTAGAGAACATTGTAACAACAGGAAAGTTTGATGGAAAGAGAGGTAGAGGCAGACAGAGGGAAAAGATACTGGACAAGATGACAACATGGCCGTGAGCAGCAAGAATAACAGACACCATTGCTGCTTCGAAAGATAGATGGAAGTGGAGGTCCATGATCGCCCACGCCAGTCGGCAAGGCACCGGATGATGATGATAATTGCACGGCAATCTTAAAATTGCGTTAATATTTTATATTTTTGAAATAATTTATTATTATTTTTATTATTCACTTTCATCTTTATTCTTTTACTCACATCAAGGAACATTCAGATATTTTCAAAAATTTTAAAATATGAAAATTGAATTTTAAATTAACATTGAAATATTAACGCAATCTTCAAAATGCCGCGCAATCATACGATCGTTCAATCGCGCAGCGCAATCTTAAGATTACACCGACAGGTAATTAGTGCGGAACAATAATAATATATGTGAGGCAGCGTGGTGGAATCAGGCTCTCGTCAAAATAGTGAAGAAACTTGTATTTTTCCGCAGGTTTGTGAGTTTTTATGAAATTTTTGTTTTTTGGCTCAACACCTTTCATGTCCATTGAAGAACTCATTTCTGTGTGGATTTTTCTTAAAAACGTTGATTAAAGGCACAAAAAATGTAAGTTTTCAGTTACCACGGACTCTTAAGCGAAGGAAATAACTAATCTTTGGTGGCCATTTTCCCACTAATTTTACCTTTGAAAACAGGTGACTCCATCTCCTTCATTATCAAATATTTTGACTTGCATTCAAGATAAATGGATGACACCAATAACTCTACATGCCCAAAAATTGACGAGAGCCTGATTCCACCACGCTGCCTCACATATTAGAAACAATTAAATCTAATAGATAGCGATTGCATCTGAATAGCGCACATCCTCGCCATGCAGCATTCTCTGTGCGGTTTACAACCATTATATGCTACCTCAGATTTACGAAGTTCTGACATTTTTGGCCGATTTTGAGTAACTAAAACCATGAGGTGCGAAAGAAAGTGCTCTATCTGTTTTATAAAAATCGTAACGATATTTGGAGTCGTTATCAAGACATTCAAAGAACTGCATTCTAAAAAACTTGACATATTGTGAAACTCAACAATTTTGACGTCGAATTTCTCAAAACAAGTTATTGAGCAACCTTGTGATTCTGAGGTAGCGTATTGCCCCAGCACACCCTACAATACGATTCAGAAATATTTTCAGCTTTTCTGAAAGCAAACAGTGCAATCTGCAGTTTACATGCACTCAAACACTAACAAACTGATAAGATCTTTAGTGGTCTATGTCGGTACCATTTCACACCCAGGGTGAAGTGAGGAAGTTTATGTAAAGTGCCTTTCACAAGGACACAATGTCAGGCCTAGAATGGGGATTCGAACTCACGACCTTATGGTTGAGATTCCTAGAGCTTAACTACTAGAACACTGACGCTGAGGTTAAGAGTGAACTAGAATAAATTCTTTGAAATTTTCCTCGTTAAACGGACTCAGCTATTATTCCTTTACCACGCTTTACTTAGATCTACTTAATACTATTCAGTGAACAATGGTGTGCCCCATTGTGAAAGAGGTGCTTGAAGGAAGGGTGTGGAGCATGTGACCCAGGGGCAGGCAAGAGTAGCAAAGAACATGGAGGCTTCGGGATGAAGTTTTAGGGTAGGGCGCCGGTAATGTTTTTTAACGGTGAACGCCCATGTGGGCTTCTTCAAGTACCACCGCATTTTGATTTCTTTTCCTTCCAAGATATTCTCAACAGTCTCCTTAGAAACTACTTTTCTGTTTCTTCTATTTCATTTTTACTGTCTTTAGTGATTGTCCAGCATTCATAGAACTTTCATTTTGCTAAAGCCCAAATTTTGAGAGAAAAAAAGATCATTTTCAATGTGTAGTATTGGTTGAACGTCCTCAAGATATTATATTATTGTCAAAAGTCAAATCCTAAATTAAACGTTGAAAAAAAGTTTGAAAAAAGGCACAAAATAGGTAACATAATATTGTTAAGAAGAATTAAACAGTTGTTTTTTTTGCTTCAAACCTCTTCAGTAAAATTGTGTTTATGGGCTTAATATATTTCAACAACTTGCCGAAAATAATAATATGGAATTTATTTCACGATCACAAAATGCAGAGCACACACTATTACATTTGCATTTTATTATTTACTTCTTTGGAATAGAAACGTATTTTATTCTTTATACAAGCTAGCAGCTTGCCGTATGGTTAATTTCAATGCGGTTTGACAATGTTGCATTTAGTAGAAATCATGTTCGTTTCCAATTTTGGTTTGTAGGACCGTTCTGCTAAAAGCATAGCGTTCTGCCGACACACACGAATAGGTAACACAATGTAGCTCTCTGTATCTTATATAACTCAATTAAAATAAAAGTGCCTATGAATTGTCACTCAGTTTCAAACAACAACAAAAATAACAACAATAACAACAACAAAAACAACAGCAACAACAACAACAACAGCAACAAAAACAACAAACAATAACAAGAAGAAGAAAAAGAAGAAGAAAAAGAACAAGAATGTGATATTAAAATGTGTATAGCGCTCAACCTTGATTCAGAGAAAACTGGCTCTCAGTGTGTTACAAATATATATTATAGCAACGCAAAAACAGTGCGATTTTGTTTTGTAACGTAACATAATACTCGTAGATATCGCTTTAATAGTTCATCCGATATATTAGTCTTTCGGTACTAACAAAATCATCCCAGTCAAGGCGTACTGGTAGGTAGGGTGTAAGCAGCCCACCTCCCAAACGATGAAAACTGTTTCGAAGAATGCACAAAACATTTACAATCGAATCAGATTAAACCAGTTTAAAAGCTGTTCTACTTATCACAGTGGCTATAGAAGTAGACCAGCAGTTCTAATGTTTTGAAAGCAAGTGCTAAAAGGCAGAGTATAAACTTTAAACAAAGATTCTACACGCGTGAATCCTCCAAGCTTTCAAAGCCTAGCGAAATGTCTCCCTTTAATCATGAAAGAAAAAAAAAAGGTAACTGTTCAGCAATGCCATAAAGTGTTATAGCCAAAATCATTCTAATTATTGCCTCAAATTCCGGTTGTATCTTAGTGTAGTGGTGATTTTTTAATTTCTTTTTTAATATAGGGGATATTTTTGTTGTTGTTGTTGTTGTTGTTGTTGTTGTTGTTGTTGTTGTTGTTGTTGTTGTTGTTGTTGTTGTTGTTCTGGTTCTTTCAAACTGAATAGCAGTTCATAGATACTTCATTTTTGTGTGAGTTTTTCAAATGTACAAAGAGAATAAAATACGTTTATATTCTAGAAAGCTAGACAACAAAATGCAAATGTAATATTGTATTCGTGGTTTCTGTTTTTTGTGATCGTGAAATTCCATAATATAGTAATATAATAGGCAAGCTGTTGAGAAATAATATTCAGGCCAAAAACACAGTTTTTACAGAAGAGATTTAAAGAAGAAAAAAACTTTCATTTTTTAAAACGATTTTACTCATTTTGTGCCTTTTTTCTGGCTTGTTTTTAGATTTGACGTTTAAGAAAATGTTTCTTGAGGACATGCAACCAATACTACATATTATTTATTTAATTATTTTTTTTTAAAGCTCAATATTTCGGTGCTCTCCAAAATGAAAGTTCTGTTAATGGTGGACAATCACCAAGACAGTGAAAATGAAATAAAAGCAGCAGAAATGGAAATTGCTGAGAACATCTTGAAAGGGGAAAAAAATGAAAATACGGTAGTACTTGAAGAAATCCACGTGGGCGCTCGATCATAAAAGCAATCAAGATAAGACAAAGTTTACGGGACACTTGAATTGAAGTTAAGTCTTGCGTCTCCCACAGACTGGAGGTGTAGATCTAGTAAAAGTTCTTTACTTATCTTTAAAATCAGTCTGTTGGAGAATGTTCTCCGTTGATCCCAACAGAAGGGACAATGATTCCTTCGTCGGTAGATCGACCTGCTCGTTTCCTCGGATGCCCACACGGCTGGGGAGCTATGTGAGCACTATGTTATTCCCCTTTTCCATTAAAGTGGGTATTTTTCGTTGCAACTTAACTATTTTTGGGAGCATGAAAAGTGTAATTTGTGTGTGAGGTGATGCAGGATAGAGAGTCAGACAGGATAAGGATAGATGTTTTAGGAGAGTTATCGGATAAGTCCAGAAAAAGGAAAGGTGTTTTAGGGGAATTTTGTAACTGGCCTCTGGCAGAGAAAATGGAGGCTTCAGGATGGAGTTTCAGCACAGGGCGCAGACGCCCACAGCTAAGTCTGATTTAGAGCCATCTGTGAAGATATACTCTGCATCGGAGCATGTTTTAATTAGTTTAGCTTTAATACAGCTTTAAATGTTTTGGTGTGTGTACTTGATTTGTTTGTTGAGTTATAGATCTACTTTTGCCTTGGTGAGGTGCTACGGAAGGGGGTCGGGGAAAAGAAATTGTTCAATATCTATTTTGGGAAAAGTCTAAGCTTTGAGGTTTTCGATGACCCTGGGGCGAATAGTCTGATGAGTTTGTCGTTATTTTTAAATTTTGTTTACAGTGTATGGGTGTGTTCAAAAAATGCAGTTGTGTGATAGATTTTCTGGTGCTGAACTCTGTTGTTGACCATTCAAAAACTCTTTGTCTACCCCTGGATCTACTGCCCCCCACATCCTTCCTTCAAGAACCTCTTTCACAGCGGTGCACATCATTGTTCACTGAATAATATTAAGTAAATAAAGAATGATGAAGGAAAAATAGCTAAGTCCGTAAACTTTAAAGAATTTATTCTAGTTCATTCTTAACCTCCGCATCGGAGTTCTAGTAGTTAAGCTCTATGAATCTCAACCAAAATGTCGTGGGTTCGAATCATATTTGGGTCTGACTGACATTCAGTCCTTGTGAAAGGCATCTTACACGAATTTCCTCACTTCATCCACGGTAGGGTTTAGTTCCCGGCATAGACCACAAACGAACGTATCAGTTTGTTATAACGTTCTATCTACTCAATAACTAGTTTGGAGAAATTCGACGTCAAAACTTTTGAGTTTCATCAACATGTCAAGCCTTTTCGAATGCAATTCTTTGTATATCTCGATAAATGACTTCGAATATCCTTACGATTTTGATAGAGCAGATAAGGCATTTCTTTTCTGACCTCATGGTCTTTGTAACTCAAAATAGCCCAAGATGTCAGAACTTTGTGATTCTGAGGTAGCATATAATAATTGTAAGTCGTACAACAAATGCTGCTCGTATATGCTATACAAATGAAATCTTTATTATTATTATTATATTAAATAGTTTCCCCTAATTGTCATCGAGCTTGCTTCTTTTGCCAGCCAACACGAAGAACTAAATCACTGGATTACTTCACTGTAAACGCAACATTTCATAACGAACACCAGTGATTTAATAGTTTAAGCTCCCCTAACGCTGTTGCACACAGTAAAGTGTGAGTGAATGGTTTAAACGCCCTTGTCAATACAATTAGGGTGTAATTTAAGAAGCGGAAACTCTGTGCCCGACGGGACCGACTTAAAATAATATGGATTGAGAGTCTTGAAAACTTTTTTTTTAAAACCCTAGTTCAAGACCTCCCAGTCTGAGATTCGAACCAGGGCCATCCACTCAATAGTAAAGCATGATACCATCTCAGCTAACAGGGTGCTCAATTGCACACAGAAGACATGAGCCTGATTCTTGAGGGAGCTTTTTTTATTGCTTCTAAGACGTTTTTATGTGGCTTTTAAAAAAAAATCAAGTTCCACAATCATTCTGTCTAGCGTGATGATGTCTCAACCTCTCAGCTCTGCTTGGTCCTGATAGGAAGAATCAAGGAAGCCTGCTTCCTAAATAATCTAAAAATAGTCGAAAAAATCAGAGTCTAACGATAGAAACAGACAGACGTTGCTCACTCTCGGAACAGCAGCCGTTGTCTGCAATGGATAACGTTTTGGGGATCTGGATCTTAACAAAGTATTGTCATTTTTATTAATAATGTGACAACAGACCAATAAAATAATATGTTTATTATTTAACCTTTTGTCGGGGAGCAGTTAAAAACTCACTATCGCCCATTGCACATCTAGGATTGATGCCAGGAGAACAGTATATAAACCCATGCTCTGCTCTCGTCAAAATGCAAACCATTTCAGACCGAGCTTTGGACTTTGGTAAGTACGTGCACATCCACATATTATGTTACTATAACAGTCCAGAACCAATCTGATCCTCTTGACAAAAAGGTTTGACAGATTCCAGCTTGTGGCATAGGTGGCCTAGTGGTTAGGCTCTAAAGCTCGCAACCGTAAGGTCGTGGGTTCGAATCCCATCAGGGACCGGACGTTGTGTCCTTCGGAAAGGAGCTTTACATAAATTGTCCTCACCTCATCGAGGTGGGAATGGGTAACCAGCTATAGAAAGTGAAAGATCTTGTCAGTTTGTGTTTGAGCGCTTTGTCAGTTGCTTTCACAATAATAATATGCTTCTTGGGAAGCCTAGAATGTTTCTGAGTGTTCTATGGTCTGCTGGGGTAATAATATATTATAGTGTAAAGCACTAGAGCTTGCTGTAGAGCGAGGTAGTGCGCTGTACAAATGCTATTTATTATTTATTATTATCAAGTAATTAAATTAATGTTTAACTGTTGAGCTAATAATATAATAATCAATATTTTACTTACAATAAGATAGTCCTGCTCTGCCAAGCATTGACTTTTCTAGACTTCACTTTCAAACGATTTTGAGAACCACTTTATGCAACATGACTTCTCAATAGATTAAGTATTAATGAACGGCATTTCGGGGCCTTCAGTGACTAGCAAAAAATCTTTTGACATAACCTTGATGCCCGGTATTCTCAGCAGAGTGCTGTATACTCTCGGTCTAAACGGTCACCTGCTCCTTCTAGGTTTGTGTCGGATCTTCTCTGTCGATCTTAACCAACTTTTTCTTCTCCTATTTGAAATTAAACCAAATCCGTCATTTGGGCCCTCAAAAAACCACAAAGAGCTTGTAAAACGCTGATGAATTTCTGGTATTATTATGCTACCGATCTAGGAATCCTCGAGTAAGGTCTTTGGGGCAATAACAGAAGACGCTGCTGCTCAAACTTGAAAAATGGGCAAATAAAACCAGTTTGAAGTTTTCCACGTCAGAGCCGATTACAGTGCACTTCTGCTGACCCACAGACGTGTGTTACAACCTAGGTTGACATTATGCGGGTAGAGGATTCCCGTCCTCGTGTCCGAGGAGTAATTTTTGACAAAACATTAACTCTCATCACGTACAATAATAATAATAATAATAATAATAATAATAATAATAATAATATTAATAATAATAATAATAATAATAATAAAAAATAATAATAATAATTGCATTCATGTAGCACATATCCACGCTCAAGATCATGTTCTATGCGCTTTACAACTATTATTACCCCAGCAGACCCTCTGAGAACACTCAGAAACATTCTCGGCTTCCGCGGAAGCATACAGTGCAAGCTGCGGATTTCACGCGCTCAAACACTATCAAATTGACAAGATCGTTCACTGTCTATAGTCAGGTCAATAAAAACATTCATGTCAGGTGCCAGGTAGTATTAAATCTTTTTAAAACTTTGTATCCCCCGGAGTTAGAGGGGGGGGGGGTGGACTCCAGACACGTCCTCCACCTTTTCTGTTCTATGTCAGGTCCAAGCTTGACTACGGCTGTCAAGTCTATGGATTAGTAAACGACCCCCTTGGACATAAAATATTGAGGTCAAAATCTCTTTGCTAAATCATCTGATTTAAGGTTCGATAACTTACTTTATTTGTTGTATGAAAGCTAGTTCCGGAGTAATGAGGCAGGGGCAAAGTCTACAGATCTGATACCTGTTGTTTCTATATCTTGTTGTTTGCTGTAGACGTAAATTATTATTCCTTTTATTCTTTATCTCCATTATGAATACATGTAGTATTAACTTTATGTTATAGCACATTCCGGACGACTTTTTACCACAAAATGGATCTTTCTGCCCGTATGGTCCTGCCTCTGGTGGCTGTGGCCTTGACCTTTGCGTCGACCTCAGGAGCTGTTCCATCGTCTGGGACCACACCCTGTTGTATGCCAGACTCGTTTTCCATCACTGTCTACAACATGGGGGACGAGGTATACCTTTTGACGCAACTCTGTCAACTATTCTATTTAGAAACTTTTGCTGTTGACTGTCACAATAACGCTTTCCCATCAATCTGAATAAACTTAACGTATCAACATTTAATCATCATTCAGCAACTGCTAAATTTTTTATTCTTAAAAATCGATCACATTTTTGTTCTCAGTTGTTCGTCCCAGAATAATTTGTATAAATTTGAATAAATTCTGAGTATCATTTTTAATCAATATTCTGCAAGTACTAAATACTTCAACCTTGAAGATCGTCGACGTTTTTGTTCCTTGCAGTTCGTCTCAGAATAATTTGTATATTACGTCATTAAAACATTTCTTGTAACGTAGCAGTTTGGTGTGTTGTCGTTGAACGTTCGATTCCTGTGTGGGGATAATTTCTATTGAAAATATCTTTCGGATAGGGTGTTGTATCCCTCTCAACCAAGATAGGCCTGACAAGCATATTTACCTAAATGATCTAAATCGTGTCCATGGAAGATTTTTAAAAACTTCATTAAAGAATATTAAATAGTCTCGATATTCTACGATAAAAATATCGGTCTCTTTCGTGCTTTATTTTGCTTTTGGGCTAGAAATTATGCAAGTCAGAAGGGTCAAAGATGTGGCAATGTGGATGACACAGCAACACACTCCTACATACCCGAGGACCTAGTCTTCAGCCAGAGTCATAGCCTCACTTGCTTCTGTCTCTTCCCGAGTACAGCTGTGGAACTCACAAAACGGACACTTAACGATAGCCCTCAGGAAAATAGTCTGAAAGTTGATTACGGCAAAACAACAGCATCTATGGCTTTTTGAAAGTATTGACAGATAATCTCAATGCAGTATGCATAATACGTCTTTGCCTGAGAGATAGACATTGCGGACGTAGATTGACAAAATGCTTAACGTACCACTTGCCTTTTTTCATATCTTGACTTCCTGGATGCTTACGCCTACAGTCTTTGTCATATTTATTCTGATCCCACACATCTCATTCTCTATCCCCTATTCCCTCCCCGAAACCACACACACACACACACACACACACACACACACACACACACACACACACACACACATACATACACACACACATACATACCCACATACACATACACATACATACACACACACACTCACACCGTCATCTATTTCAGCGTTGGGATCTTGCTATCACGGACTTCACTCAAGGCAAGGTCATTGCTTACGTCCTGGGACAAGAGGGCGACTATATCTTCATGGACGAGGTTGCTGGGAAAAGATACACCAGACTGAATGGCAAATGCATGTAATATCCACATGGACAGATTCTATTTCTTCCAATAACAATGTGTCTCATTTAATGTGTCAGCCATAATTCATAACACCCAATACTGTACAGGCATTACGTTTTTATTTTTCACTAAATGATGCTGATTCAGATAGAAAATGAAAGTTTGACTTTTTTTTAAATCTCAAGATCATGAAGTGACCGTGTTATTGATGAGCAGGGTGTCGACTTATTGTGATTTACAATTTAATTCATAAAAGTTAACTCATGCAATTTGATCGTAGAATATTATACAGCATTTATATCGTGCCTGGCTCAGCTAATCACAAATTGCAACATCTCATCCCCCCCCCCCCAACCCCATTTTATAGATAAGATAGACAAGATAAATATTTATTGTCTATATCCTGGCACATATATTTGGTGTATCAACACACACACACACGCCACACACACACACACACACACACACACACACACACACACACACACACACACACACACACACACACACACACACACACACACACAAATGTACACACACACGCAAATGTACACACACACACAAATACACACATACCACCCCCCCCACACACACACAGACGTTCTCTCCTCCACACACATCTGCACACATAACCATAATATGCAATAGTATGTTTACATTCACAAACAGGCTCCCCGCCACATGCATAAGGTAACTCAACCATGATAATTGTTAACATTGATATTATTAAGCTACATACGTATTTCAGTTGACATAGGTGTTCATGCGCACTGCTATTTATAGTATCGAGCAATTCTCAGTGAACATGTATGTATCACGAATAGATTCAGCTTCACTTGAGGTGCACGGCATGAGGAGAGGGTGCGTACCCCAAGTACGGGTATTGGTCACTTTATAGTAGCCATCTTCAATGTTAAGAGGACGGGCTACATCTGAAGGCTCTCTCGCTGATTAGTGGATCAAATGTTAGCAAATTTCACAAATATAACAATCATAATAAGACGTTTAAAAATCCGCCTTCAAATTTGTGATAAAATGTTGTGTTTCCATAGATATGGCGGCCATAATGGGTTTTGTTGACATGTCTTACGAAATTGATACAGCACTTAGTTTTCATGGAAATAAATTGTTCTTTTGCATGCATCTTTGCAAACAATAGATCTACAAATCTGTGAGAGGAACTTTTCCTAATTGTACTAGAAAATCTTTTATGATTTTTTTTCTGAGGTAGTATTCACGTTTGCAAAAAATCCATGAAAATCCACACTCCATAGACCAGCAACAAAAAACTATTCCATATATCAAACATACATCTTTTCTTCATTCTGCAAAAGTTTCAAGAAGTTTGAAAGAAAAATGGTGGAGTAATTTTTTTAAAGTATATAGAAAAACTACGTTTCGAGAAAACGGGCGATAAAGAAAAATAAAAGACTTCACGAGGAAATGGTGGAGACAGTAATGCCCGGTATGGGAAGTAATAATGCTTTAGGGGGTTCTTATGCGATGAAATAATAGAAAGAGAGGCTGAAGAAGCTAGAAATGCCTGCAACTTAAAATCCATAGTCTTGAGTGGATTCGGGACTTTTGGGGTGTACACCCCCCCCCCCCATTAAAAAGTTAAAAAGTACCCTAAAAAAATAATACTTCCTCATGATACATTTAAATGCCTAATAAATGAAAATCTGTGTAGTCCATAGTTCGGAAATAGTTGAGCTTTTGTCTTTTCATGAAAACATGATGTGGTGTAACTCAATAGTATTCTAACATTGAATGCTTTATAGGTTATAAGAATACTTAAATTACAAGATGATTACGATAGAAAGGATTTAATGGATGATGTACTTTCCCTCCCTGCCAGAGTAACTGACCTGCCCAACAAGCAGTACGTGCCTCATTGTATCGATCAAGACGCCACTCTGGTCTATGAAGCTCCTGACGTGGCTGCCTGGGAAGTGGACGTGAGTTGACCATTAGAATAATTAATAACAGACTTTGCTCTGCTAATAAAAACCGATGTTAAATGGCTACCTTACAAGTACAAAGTTCTGTCCAACATTTTTGGCCATTTTGAGTTACTATGGCCATGAGGTCAGAAACCAAATATTCTGTCAGCTCCCCCCATTTGTAAGATTAATCGAAGATATGCTGAGAAATGTATCTCTCTCTTTCTCTCTCTCTCTCTCTCTCCCCCCCTCCCCTTTCCTACCGCACGCCTGGGCATGTTGTTGTTTTTGTTTTCAAATCCTTTTAGCTGAGACCATTTCGCTCTTAGCTGCGCAATGCCTCTCTCAAGTAACCACACGTCCTTTTCATCTGGTAAATGCCTCAGAAGAGCAGGCTTTGTAAGTCTGTTTGTGTTTGTAGGAGCCTGTGTCAAAGAACTGCCAGGTTTGGGCATTGAAGGAGAAGATGTTCAACGGTCTCCTAGTGGTAGTCACAGTGCCTGCAATGGGGTTCCTAGGTGGGTTAATTCTGTTTATGTGCTTGTTGGTGTGTAAGCGTCATGTGCGGGCTCTGAAGATCATTGTCTGATCAGCTCTACATAGGAGATTCGAAGGACCTTAGGGGTTATTTTTACCATGTACCCGAAGAGAGACCTTCCTGTTTCTTCCTTGGCCCATCTCCTTAGCCACTTGTCTGTTTTTGGCTTGGATGATCCCTGTAAAGGTCTGTAAAGAGGCGACTGTGTCTGTTTGGGACAGGCTTACTCCAGCCTTTGATAGCTGGTCTGGAGTTTCATTCCCTGGTACTCTAGAACGGCTAGGCACCCCGTGCAGTGTGCTCCGGACGCCAAAGGAAGTGCCCTTCTGTTTTACAAAGCTGAGAATGTTCCCGTCACCTCTGTAGTCTCAACCTCCCTCGACAGCTTGGAGTACTAACATTGAGTCAGAGAAGACAATAACATCTCCTGCTGATACTGCGTCTTCAAAAAAGTCTTGGGTGATTTCCTCCAGGGTCTTTGTTATGGCAACTCTCTCTGCATCATAGTTGGAGCTGTATGTTCCACATGGGACAGATAGTTGGGTCTGCTTCTTTTTTCCAATGTTGTTTCGATATTTGATGATAGATCCGTATCCAGTATTCCGTGTACCGTTTGTTGCTGACCTATCTGTGTGTGCATGTATTGGAGTTTCAGCATACGAGTCCACTGTCTCCAGGTTTTGGGGATTTCTTCTGGTCAGACCTCTTCTGGATTTCTTCTTGTCACAAGAGAGGTCTAAAAGTTTCGTCCTTATTTTGATTTCTGGTGCCTGCCAATATTATGAAGGTTTACTGCTGATGTTGGAGATTGGTTCTCAGTTCTAAGGTGGGTCAAACTCCTTAAGTAGTTTTGTTGCTCCTCGTATGAAGGAGGTCTCCTGAACGCGTATTCTTGGTTCCCACTCATCTGCCATTTTCCTGTTTTCATTCGTGTCTTCTAGCCGCACAAATCTTTCGTAGGTTTCGAGTGTAGCACTCTTTCTTCTGAGGTTCAGTCGTTCTATATTGGTGTGGATTTTGCAGGCGATAGTAAGAGTGGCCATAAACAAATCGGAGCGCATGGTTCTCTACTCTGTCAAACTGGGCCAAAGAGCTTTGGCTGGCTATGGATTGTAGTGGTAGGGAGTAATCAATCACAGATCTGACATACCCAGAGTTGTCGGAGGGTTGCTTTGTCAGTTTCCCAGTTGATTGATGAAAGTAATTTCAGACGGTTTAGTCTGGAGGTGGCTTTCTTGGTCAGCTCACCTAAGTGCTTTTTGAGAGACAAATTTCGTTCCAGTTGTACACCAAGGTACTTGGGATAGTCCTCATATTTAATGTTGGTTCCATTGATCTTCAGGTTTACCTGGTTTACCTGACCTGCTGTAATCTTGTTTTTGAGGCTGAAGAGTCCAAAAACAGTCTTGTGTGTGCTGATTTCCATCTTCCATAGCGGGCAGTAGGACGAGATAGTATTCAGGTCCATGTTAATGGCATGGTTCAATACTCTCATGTCACTTCCTTTGCTGCAGATGACCAAGTCGTTAGGGTAGAGTGCTTTCTGTCTGGAGATGCATCTGGCAAGTCGTTTATAAACAACAGGAAGAGGGTACAGCTGAGTTCTGGCTTCTGTGGAAGATCCTCCTCGAGTGTCCTCTGTGAAAAAATCTTGTTGTCATACGAAGTCTCGATAGTTCTGCTAGACAGAAAGTTCTTGACCCAGCTGTACATCCTTCCTGCTATCCCAAGGTTTTGTATTTTGTAGAACAGTCCCTGTCTCCACACACGATCATACGCCTGCCTCAGGTCACAACATTGTTTTTATCTTGTAAGGCATCCCTGGTCTTCTGGGAAAATCTGATGAGGTAGTCTATAGCTCTTTTGCCTTTCCTGAATCCTGTCTGTGATGTGCTGATTGTGCCGGTGTTTTCCATCCACCAGTAAAGTCTGTCGTTGACCAATCTCTCTATACGACCTTACTCAGGCATGATGTTAAAGAGATTGGTCTACAGCTTGAAGGCTGGCTTGCTGGTTTGTCCTTCAGTATTGGTGTGATGTTTGCCTTCTTCCATTCTATTGGAAGCTGTCCCTCATTCCAGGTTCTGTTGAAGAAGTCCAAAAGTATGGAAAGGGAAGAGTCTGCCATGTTGAGGATCATCTCATTGGTGATGTGGTCTGGTCTTGGAGCATTTCTCTTTTTACACTTTTTGTGAGCAGTCTTCAATTCCGTCAAAATAAACTCCTACTCAAACACATCCAGGTTTGCCTTGGGGGTCTGTTCGGCACTTTTGGTCAGCTGCTTTATTGTGTTGCTCAGTTTGTTCTGGTTTCCTTTCTTGTTGATGCTAGCAAAGTATTTATTCATAACCTCAGCTCTTCATGTTTTTCCTTTCTCAGTTGGTTTCATTGGGACAGGGAAATTCCTTCTTTTTGTGACTGAGAGATTGACGAGCAGGTTCCAGGTTTTCCTCCCGCCCTTAAGCAGGTCTAGTTCTCCACAATGTTCTTTCCAAGTTTTTCTTTTAACATTTTTACTCTTCAGTTTTACCTTGGCAGTCAGGTAGTTGTAGTGCTTTCTGTTTTCGGCTGTTGGGTTTTTCTCAGCTCGCCATCTGGCTTTCTTTCTGGCCTTGGTCAGCTAGCTGTTCCAGTTCTTTGTCTCAATAATGGGCGAACTTCTTTGGGTTCCCTCATGGAATCGCTTTCTTAGCAGATGTCTTTAGTGCTGTGGCGATGTCCTTGCAGCCCTCATCAATTTGGTTGGTCGTGCATACTCTCAAGAGTCTACTTTCAGAATTCTATTGGTAGAGCTCCCAGTTTGCTTTCTTGTAGTTCCAACTGCGTCTTATGGGGTTGGTCGCTCTCGTTTCATGTTGCTGGATATCTGCAGTAGGATTGGGTGGTGGTCACCTCCTATGTCATCTAGGACCTTCCTATGTCATCTCGGACAGTCATGGAGCGGTGCGGGTGAAGGTCTGAGACCAAAGTCAAGTCTGATGTGCTGAGAGTTCCGCTGGCTCTATGAAGTAGGGTGGGTGGTGTCTTGTCATATTGAAGTGAAATGAGGTTGCTTAATCTCAGTAGTTCTTCTAGAACTGTTAATGTCGTGTCTTTATCACTGTAACCCCACAGCGGAGAGCGTTCATTGAAATCTCCCGCAAGAATGTATGTTTGTGGTATGTTTTACGGAAATTGAGCTGCAGAGTAGTTCTCGGTGAGCAGTATACATTGTAGATGGTGTAGGTTGTTCCATCCGACTGCTGCACTTTCACTTCCTGCATGTCAGTTTCGTCATCGGTTTCTGGGTGAGAAACCTCGGCCGTGATGTCATTCCGAATGAGGGTTGCGATACCTTGACATTTGGTGCACTTGCAGTGGAACATTGTGTAGCATGTCAAATGAAACTCTATCCGCTTGGGTATTTGGGTTTCCAGTAGCAGGGCTACATAAATTTTTAAGTCTGACAGCATCTTTGCAAGTTCCATTTTCTTGTTCTGTATTGATGAGATGTAAGGCTGCAATTCAATGTTTGTGTGTCTGTAGGTTGGGGAGTCTGTGGTATCTGTGTGTTGCCTATGGCCCCTATATCCGCAGCGTGGGTCCCAGTAGCTGACTTGGCACTCCCGCTCCCGGAAGAAGGCAGAAAGCGCGGACCTTCATAACCGAGGCGACATTCTACCTCGTAGAGTTGTATTTATTGTAGAGGCATTCTATTGGTTTGGGGGATCTGAAGGCTTGTATGCATCCCTGTAGGATCTCAGTTAAGTGGTAGTCTTATTCTGACACTGGCTTGTGCCCAAACATCTTGCCGCAAGAGAACGAAGATACAATGTTCGCAGTCCTGTTTTCCATCCATCATCACAGGGATTTCTTATATAGTAGACAGTTATAAGGGGGTGTAGGCACACTCTATTTCTGAGGGATGGGAGCCAAAAAAAGCAACCAATGACCAGTGATCGTCTGAGCAGTCCAGTAAGGGGTCCCGTTGAGTAAAGGCTAACGCATTCCGTCCACAGCGAGTCTCCTACATTACATAGTTTAGCTTGCGTTTGTCCAATTCCCGCCATCAGTTGGCTATCTGCTATTAACATTTCCGTTCATGGAGCAGAATAATTCAAGGGATGGCCAAATCTACTCAGACAGAGGATCGTCCCGTCATGGATCAGTGAGCATTTGCAAGGATATCAGTAGGGACGTCATATGTTTCCAGGCAGCCTATTCCTTACTGCTACAAGGCCTTCTGGGTCCGCGGAGACACCACACGATGAGTCATCTCGCAGTCTGTGGGTGCCATGCCCCGTCTGTAGAGCTCCCGAGAGAGGGAGTGAAGAAGATGTCGACAGTGAGTTCCTGAATGAACAGGTTGGCCTGCTTTGACGAAAGACCTACAATAATGGTGGATGTGTGCAGACCCTTCTTCGGGCCGAAGGGTCGTTGCTCACATTGCACCTCGCAGAACTATGGTACCTCCTGGCCAGAGCTCCGTCTGCAACCCCTGCTCCTATGCACACATCAGGGGTCCCCAGACTGGTCGACAATGACGGGGAGAAGACTTGAGGTTGGCTTGCCAGAAAGAGTGTGGGGTTTCACCATCAACCCATGCAGAACTCGCCTGGACATAAAAGTATCTAAAATTGCCTACTTATTTATGACTCTTCTAATATTCCAAACAAATAATTGTCGAAAGTGGACCTAGTTAGAACCAGAGCTTCACGGTGATAAGTAAGGCTCCACGACATTGGCGTGTTGATAAAAGGAGTTATTTCTCGTAATACGCCAGTGGAGATGTATGCCAAAAAATAATAGACTCCTAAAATTTGTAAATTTTTCAATTGATACCCTTTACTTCAAGTTAAATATCTGTGTTTTATCATTTCATATACCCAACCAGTAAATGTGATGTTTCTATTTGTTTCCGCATGGCTAAACTCCGAGAATTGATTCATTTTGTCAGCACGCCTAGAAATACTCGTATATCCTTAAAGCTATCTCATGGAGGTTGCCTGGTGAAACTGAGGACGCGGTTAAACAGTCAAGGTTTTCGGGCTTGTAACTCAAAGGTCGTGGATTCAAAGCCCGTTCTGGGTCTGACACTCTGTACTCCGCCAATTTAGGAACAGGTAGCGGAAGATCTCAATAGTTAGTTAGTGTATGAAAACTTAATCGGCTGCTTGCACTGTATGTCTACTGGGAAGTCGAGAATGCTTTTGTGTGTTTTATCATTGAAATATTGATCATCTTGAATGTACATTGTCTCATTACAGGGTGACTTAAAAAATACGACATCTTAGTACCACGACTCCTTTAAGTTTTTGTGGTCCTTTAATGTTTTATTTTGTTTTTTGTCTAGAACGCAGACGTGAAAGAAACGTGGGTGATGTCTAAGGACAAATGCTTCCCCATCTCCGCAAATCTGGTGGACAAGAAAAATGGCCTCAGTAAGATCCTTTCCTTCGTGAACCCTACGGAGATACCAGTACCCCAAAAACTATTCGACGTAGATCTCAGTGACTGTGTTGAGGCCTAAACAGACTCAAAGAAAGAGGGAAGAGGACGCGGAGGGAGGGTACACTATTATGTGATACTTTGCTTAAGACATCCCCCCTCCTCACACCCAAAGCAGGCTTGAAAAGGAAGTGGGAGGGAGAAACGATTAACTTTATCTTTCAAAATTAAAAATTAACTTTTTGTTTTCTATTAAAAAGTAACAATTTTTCGAAACAAATACGACTCTCAGAAACAGACTTAAGGGTTTCTTTCTTTAATTTTAAGATTGGGACAAAACATCGTTGAATGGAAAGAGGACAAGGGTCCAATGAAGATTTTCTTAACCTGTTATCTGCTGTTTAGACATAGATCTAGATCTATGTACCCTCCCGTATTCTCCAAAACTGGTTCACTTTCATTTTTTCCACAGGTTCAATGAGAACATTTTTTTAGAAATGTATTTGCAACTTGTGTAGATTATGGTTTTGTTGAAATCTCTCTTGTCCCTATTAAATTCAAGTCTTGAACTATTGAAATTGTTCCTATTCTTTGTTGACGTTAAGTATGTATTATATAATTGCAGTCTCTCTCTCTCTCTCTCTCTCT
>NW_004797282.1:2268729-2291686 GCF_000002075.1 Aplysia californica | reverse complement strand
TCCCTCTCCTTCTCTCTCTCTCTCTCTCTCACTCTCTCTCTCTCTCTATCTATCTATCTATCTATCTCCCTCTCCCTCTCCCTCTCTCTCTCTCTTTCTCTCTCTCTCTCTCTCTCTCTTCTTTCTTATGCTCAACACCTTTCACGTTAATTAAAAAACAAATTGCTGCCTACATTTTTACTGAAAAACGTTGGTGAAGGCAAAAAAAAATGTAAATTTGCTGTTTCAACAAATACAGTACACTACAAGATAGTTCACTCTCTCTTTGAGCCAATTATAAAAGCGTCCTCAAAATCCGGTAGCATCCTCTTTGAAAAAGCGCACTCTTTGCGAACTGTTATCCTACTTGTGTAGAAGTAGGTTGTCCTCGAGCAGCTTCGTCATCACTTACAATAGAACAATCTGTTAGAGCCATTCCAGTCTGCCTATCGAGCTAACCACAGCACAGAAACAGCACTTCTTAAAGTCATGAATGACATGCTTACTGACTGTGATTCAGGAAAAGTTGTTTTGCTGAGCCTTTTAGATCTACTAGCAGCTTTTGTTACAATTGACCATCATATTTTATTGAAGCGATTGGAAGTGTCTTTTGGATCATACGAGACTGCCCTTAGCTGGTTTTCTTCTTACCTGCCAAATCGTTACCAATCTGTTTTATTAAAGGGCTTAAGTCATCAGATCATGCTCTTAAGTATGGGCTCCCCCTGGGCTCAGTCCTCGGTCCAGTTTTGTTCACCATTTATACTCAAGCACTTGTCAAGGAAATAGTTAAGTATGATTTAGAATACCATTTCTATGCTGATGGTACCTAAATTTATGGTTCAACATTGTTTACCAACTTAGATGAACTTGTCCATCGTGCTGAAAATTGTATTGCCTTAGTAAAAAAACTGGATAAACAAAAATAAATTGATGTTGAATGATAATAAAACAGAAGTCATTCTGGCAGGCAATGCAAAGTCTGTTCAAGAGTTTGACCACTATCACATTACAATTGGTGAAGCAAAAATTGTATTTTCAAGAAAGGTTAAGAATCTTGGCATCTATTTGATTCCAGTTTGTCAATGTCGGTTGAGGTAAATCATCTGATCAGCTACATGTATTTAGAAATAAGAAAAATTAGTAAAATACGTCATCTGATCAATACTAATCATACTGCTTTACTAGTTACTAGCTTAAGTTAATCTATACTCGATTATTGTAACTCCTTGTTATCAGGCATATCCCTGGAGAAAGATAAAAGACTTCAAGCTGTCCAAAACAATGCTCCACGTTTAGTTTTACGGAAAAGAAAGCGAGACTATGCTAAACTTCTTTTACGAAATTTGCATTGGCTTCCTGTTGAGAAAAGGATTGTGTAAAAGTTGGCCACCTTATGTCACAAATGTTTAAATGATAATGCACCATCATATTTATCAAATCTGTTAAGACTGTACATTCCAACTCGCAGCTAAAGGTCATCAGCGGACAAAAAGAAATTTATTTTACCATCTATGAAATTTAAAACAATGGGTGAAAGGGCATTTGAATACCAAGGCCCAATGATCTGGAATGCTTTACCAAGTACTTTGAGAGAGATCAAATCTTTTGATTCATTCAAATGTCAGCTGAAGTTGTTTCGGTTTTTAAATTAATAAGATGAATATTTGGAATAGTTTTCTTTAGTAAGAACACAACGTTTGTGTTACTGTTGCATGTTGTACTGAATTGTAAAACGCTGAGAGCTTGTGTACTTTATTCGGGGTTGAGCGCTATATAAATGTCATTTATTATTATTATTAGAAAAAAATCAAAGTGAAAATAACACGTTTTTTTAATAATTAGAATTCAATTTTCGGAGGAACGCTTTTTTAAATGGTTACACTGACAAAAGAAAACTCTTCCGGTTGAAGAAGTGACTCTTTCTTCGTTTAATTTGACTTCAGAATGAGAGACGAGAGGTCATTAAAATTTAAAAAAAACAAACAAATTCCGCAATGAACGAACCCGAACAGGTGATGAAAAGCAGTCTATCAGGGCTCACAATGGGGTGCTATTCCTATTCTTATTCTTGAGAAACAAAAGAGAGCTATAAAGCAAAGACTGCAGCGCCATCTGAAACAAACACAGGAACGTCTATGTCAAGTGGAGGACAGTATTGAGCATCCAAATCAGTACAATCGCCGTAAAAATGTTATTTTTCCCGGAATAGTGGAAGAAAAGGATGACGACAACACAGAAATGAGAAGGAAGATAACCGATCTCCTAAACAAAGCAGTGCCCTCCAAAACCTGGAAGAAGGAAGATATCATTCGTGCACACCGGTTGGGCGCACAGGGCAGGGGCAGCACGAGGCCGGCATAGTTCGTTTCACACAATTCGTGGACACACTAGAGGTTCTCGGGGCGAGAAAGGATTTCCGTAGAATAAATATTGGCCTCTCAAATGACCTTACTTTGAAGCAGCACCAGGAATTGAGCAGATTGAGAGACAAAGGCCAGATAGGATACTACAAGAATGGAAAACTGGTTGTGGTTCCAGAGACTCAGCTGGTGCCCTCGGGTTCCTCCGCCACAACCCACCGACACATTCGTAACGCAGGGAGACCAGCGCAGGCACACGGAACAACAACAACGAGAACTCAAGGAGGTCAGTCTGCGACGAGATAGGAGTTAGGCCAGCCCCTTCAAATCAACAGTAAAAACTGAAGTACCGGAAAACCAAATAGCTACAATAGCAACCCATGTGAAAAAAAACTTACGATGTTAAACTACTTTCGTGCTATGTCGGTGGCATGCAACCAAAACTGTTTTATCATTCATTTTTCAGCTCATTCTGTTTACAGTATGATATAGTTTTGTTAATAAAATCAATGCCTGTTCCGAAGACCTGCTTTTTTCAAAGTTCCCTGACTATCATCTATACTTTTCTATACACCGTCAACACTATCTTGGAGGAGGAGTTGTTGTAATGATTAGAAATGCACTTGCTTCTTTTTTTTCAGCGTCTGACAGCTTCAGAAAAAGAATGTATTTTTTTCCTCATAGACAAAAGTGTGCTACGATCAACTGTGGATGTATTGTTCAGCTTTGTTTACATTCCCCATGAATACTCACCTGTGTATCATGAGACATTATTGAAGAGCGTTGACCAGTATAGTGAGTGGTGGGAAACGATCAATGTAAAATATGGAAATTTGCCCTGATTGTTTGCTGGGGATTTAAATTCTAGGACCGGTGTCATGGATGACTTTGTTTTGCCTGATAACGTGGCTTCTTTTGTATATGGATTTGACAATTATAAATAATAAATAAAATAAATTTCACTTTTATTTGTCCCAGAAGCGCACTTTGTTTTACAATAGCAAACATACATACATAAATACATAACTATAAATATGTACATACATAAATACATACATGCAAAAATACATACATAAATACACACTATTACACAAATACAAAACAGTTTACAACAATGCCACTGTCGGTCGCCACTGTGCAGCGCCCTGTATTTTGAGCTAGGGTTGTCGTGTCTAGCTCAAGGACACACTCCAGTGACCACCCATCTGCTCCCCGTGTCACCGACACTTGCTTGACATTGCTTGAGTGTAAACTCACCTCTCACTTAGCCACTGGAGCCCCCCACTTGCGATCTTACCTCAGATTATATGGATTTCGATGTCAGGGGTCGTAAGTCTCGGGATTTAGAAACAAATGCAATTTCGGCTTCAACTTATAGAGTTTTGTAAAATGTAAAATTAACGAACTTCAAACACTGAATGGTAGGACTAATGGAGATGAAAAAGGGAAAATCACATGCATTGCAAACAAAGGCACGTCGGTCGTAGATTACATCATTGTAAGCACGGATGGGTTTCAGGATGTAATGTAATTAAAGCCTTTAGAAAAATTCCTAGATCAGAGTCAGACCATTTCCCTCTTAGTCTAACGCTTATAGCATCTGGCATCGAATGTGAACCCATAGAACAAGAAGTTTCGTGTCTTTTACGATATCCAGAAATGTTTTTGGAGCAACGCATTCGTCGAAGACTATGTGCAGGCATTAGAGGACAACCTGTTATATGTTCAAAATGAATTTTCTGATCTTATCCATGCAGGTCAAACAAACGAAGCTGCTGTGATGTTGAATAACTGTGTTTAAAGTGCAGCCGATTGTATGCAATCTACAAGTGTTAAAAGGTTTATAAAGTGTGCATCCTAGCCACCATAGTTTGATAATGAATGCTATTATGCAAAAAGGCAAAATTACAAAGCATTATATTCGAACTCAAATGAAACATTAGATAACTACCTCGCTTTGAAAAAAAATTTTAAAACCTCGGTAAATTTTAAAAAATCACAGGATACACAATTACAAACTCAAATTCTTTTTCAGAATTGTTTGAAGCGCAATTCGAAAGATTTTTGGAAACAAGTCAATATCCTTTTGTGTAAAAACCCGGTAACAAAGAATACTATCAAACCCAGAGAATGGTATGTCTATTTTGAGAAATTGCTAAACCCCCTCTCGGGGACTGGTGGTGACGCCAATAGAAATGGCGAGTCAACCAGCTTGAACTCATCTGTTTCCTTACAGTCTCATGCCTCTCTTTGTGGTGAGCCAGGTGATTTGATAAATTTACCCATTTCAAAAGACGAAATTGTATTGGCTATAAATAATTTAAAATCTGTCAAGGCCTGCGGGCCTGACAGCCTATCGCCGGAGTATTACAAATTCGGTTGCCAGGACCGGGCTGAATTTCTCTTTTCAATTCAGTTTTCTTCAAAGGCAACTATCCAGAGGAGTGGACCAAGTCTATGGTATTATGTTTGCACAAAAAATGAAACGTAAATGATGTAAATAACTATAGGGGTATTAGCTTACTAAATATTCTTGGTTAATTATTCTAATTCACATTGAATAGAAGACTGCAACAATGGTGCGATGAAGGTAACCTCACCCTTGAATCTCAGGCCGGTTATAGACGAAATTACTCTACAATAGATCATATATTTTCACCCCAATCTTTAGTCCCAAAATATATCTGCAAGCATGGCGGAAGGTTCTATGTAGGTTTTGTCGACTTTTAAAAAATATTTGAGTGGGTTGACAGAGATAAGCTTTGGACAGTATTGAGAAGTCTTGGCTGTTCTAGACCAATGTATACCATTTTGAAAAATATGTATCAAAGTGTTCTTTCATGTATTTAAGTCTGTTCAGATGAACGAGAATCCATGAAATCTTATATTACTGAATACTTCCAAAGTACATCAGGTTTCAAATAAGGCTGCATACTTAGCCCTGTATTATTTTGTGGCGTCGGTGGCTTAGTGGCTAAGCTCTCGGAATCGCAACCGTTTGATCGTGGGTTCGAATCCCGTCAGGGGCCCGACGTTGTGTCCTTGGGAAAGGCACTTTGCACAAATTTTCCTCACTTCACCCAGGTCGAAATGGGTACCCGGCTATAGAGAGCGAACGATCTTGTCAGTTTGATAGTCTTTGAGCGCGTGAAATCCGCAGCTTGTACTGTATGTTTCCGCGGAAGCCGAGTATGTTTCTGGGTGTTCTCAGAGGGTCTGCTGGGGTAATAATAGTTGTACAGCGCATAGAGCATGCTCTTGAGCATGGATATGCGCTATATAAATGCAATTATTATTATTATTATTATTATTATTATTATTATTATTATTATTATTATTATTATTATTATTATTATTATTTTCATTGTTTATATCTCAATTTGAAAAACACTTTTCAGATTCAAATGCCCATGCTATACAAGTATTGCCCAATGATAATAACGGTTTTTTAAGTTTAAAGTTCTCTGATGGCCTAAGTCTTTTTGACGACAATGTCAGAGGTTTACAAAAGAAAATCAATGTGTTATGTGATTTCTGCCAGATGTGGGGTTTAAAAGTGAATACAGAGAAAAGTAAGATTGTTGTTTTTAGAAATGGAGGCTATCTCAAAAGATCTGAGAGATGGTATTGGGAGGATAAGAACTTAGAGACAGTAACCTATTATAGTTACTTGGGAATTTCATTTTCATCGCTTCTATGCTGGAGAAGAACCCTGGAAGATCGAGCTTGTAAAGCCCAACGGATTGTTTTTCGAACAAGAAGGCTTTTTGGTTCTTACCAAGATTTAAATTTCGAAACAGCAGAAAACATTTTTGATATAAAGATTAAACCGATGCTGCTTTATGGCTCTGAAATGTGGGGTACCATAAATTGGGACGTGATTGATAATGTTCAGCTAAAGTTCTGGAAAACCTTTTTGGGACTTGGCAAAACTACACCCAAATGCTTAGTTCTAAGAGAAGTGGGAAGAACCAACTTGTGTTCTGATTACTTGCGATGCGTCATTAGATTCTGGTGCAGATTTATACACTTAGAAAATGACAGATATCCAAAGATATGTTACAGGCAATTATATCGTTCCTGTGAAATGGGCAGAGTCAACTGGGGTACGGAAGTTAAAAAACAGTTATTTTCCCTGTGTTTTGGATACGCCTGGTTTTCTCAAAATGTTAGAAGTACTAGACTCTTTCTCAGTGAAGTAAAAAGTAGACTTGCTGATCATTCTGTGCAGAATATAGAGGAAGAAGTCTGTCGCAAGTATAATGTTTTCTCTCTTACAATTCCGATTCAACAAACAGCTGAATATATCACCAACCTCCTACGGTATTGGAGCAGAAGAGTCATAGCTTTGTTAAAAACCCATAGCCTTCCATTAAATAACAATCTCTATCGGTTGAAATTAACTAATTCGCCCTTATATGAGAGGTGTACTATCATGAAATTGAATATGAATTTTATTTTATTTTCTATTGTTCACACTTTGTCCATCAAAGGAAATTGTTAATCCCTTCCAGCATGACTCGGCCCAGTAACAGAAATACGCAATGTTTGACCCATGATCAGAGATATGTGCACAACCTGTACTTATTCATTACGGATTCTTTACTTATCAAATGAGAGTTTTATGTAATGTGATGTGGACCAATGGCCTTAAACACTGGATAAACTTACTAACTGACTAAATACACATTACGCATAAACAGTACGATTTTGTTTTCTAACGTAATATCTAGATATCGCTTTATAATCATCCGATATCTTAGTCTCTCGGTAGAAACAAAATCATCCCAGTCAAGGCGAAGTCGTTCTGGAAGGTAGGGTGTAAGCAACTAAGCGATCTAAACTGTTTCGATGGGTACACAAAACATTTACAATCGAATCAGATTAAACCAGTTTAAAAGCTTTTCTACTTATCAAGGTGGCTATAGAAGTAGACCAGCAGTTCTAATGTTTTGAGAGCAAGTGCTAAAAGGCAGAGTGTAAACTTCAAACAAAGATTCTACACGCGTGAATCCTCCAAACTTTCAAAGTCTGGCGAAATGTCTCCCTTTAATCATGAAAGAAAAAAAAGGTAACTGTTCAGCAATGCCATAAAGTGTTATAGACAAAATTATTCTAATTATTGCCTCAAATTCCGGTTGTATCTTAGTATAGTGGTGATTTTTTAATTTCTTTTTTAATATAGGGGATATTTTTGTTGTTGTTGTTGTTGTTGTTGTTGTGGTTCTTTCAAACTTAATAGCAGCAGTTTATATGTACTTTTTTGTGAGTTATTCAAATGTACAAAGATAATAAAATACGTTTATATTCTAGAAAGGTAGACAACAAAATGCAAATGTAATATTGTATTCGTGGTTTCTGTTTTTTGTGATCGTGAAATTCCACATGATTATACGATAGGCAAGCTGTTGAAATAATATAAATGCCAAAAACACAATTTTACAGAAGAGATTTAAAGAAAAAAAAACCTGTTTCATTCTTTTTAACGGTTTTACTCATTTTTTTGCCTTTTTCTGGCTTGCTTTTCAACATTTTAGATTTGACGTTTAAAAAAATATTTCTTGAGGACATGCAAACAATAATACATAGCAAAACTTTTTTTTAAAACTCAATATTTCGGTGCTTACCAAATTGAAAGTTCTGTGAATGGTGGACAATCACCAAGACAGTGAAAATGAAATAAAAGCAGCAGAAATGGGAATTGCTGAGAATATCTTGAAAGGAAAAAAATCAAAATACGGTAGTACTTGAAAAAATCCACGTGGGCGCTCGCTCATAAAAACAATCAAGATAAGACAAAGTTTACGGGACACTTGAATTGACGTAAAGTCTTGCGTCTCCCACAGACTGGAGGTGTAGATCTAGTAAAAGTTCTTTACTTATCTTTAAAACCAGTCTGTTGGAGAATGTTCTCCGTTGATCCCAACAGAGGGGACAATGATTTCTTCGTCGATAGACCGACCTGCTCGTTTCCTCGGATGCCCACACGACTGGGGAGCTATGCGAACACTACGGTTTTCCCCTTTTCAATTAAAGTGAGTATTTTTCGTAGCGACTGAACTATTTTTGGGAGCATGAAAAGTGTAATTTGTGAGTGAGGTGATGCAGGATAGGGAGTCAGACAGGATAAGGAAAGATGTTTTAGGAGAGTTATCGGATAAGTCCAGAAAAAGGAAAGGTGTTTTAGGGGAATTTTGTAACTGGCCTCTGGCAGAGAAAATGGAGGCTTCAGGAGGGAGTTTCAGGACAGGATGCAGGCGCCCACAGCTAAGTCTGATTTAGAGCCATCTGTGAAGATATACTCTGCATCGGGACATTTTTTAATTAGTTTAGTTTTAATACAGCTTTAAATGTTTTGGTGTGTGAACTTGATTTGTTTGTTGAGTTATAGATCTACCTTTGCCTCGGTGAGGTGTTACGGAGGGGGTTGGGGGAAAAAATTGTTCACTGTCTTTTTTGGAAAAGTCTAAGCTTTTGAGGTTTTCAAGGACTCTGAGGCCGAATAGTCTGATGAGATAGTCCCTGTTTTTTTTTTTCTTTGTTTTTTTGTGTTTTTTTGTTTACTGTGTATGGGTGAGTTCCAAAAATGCAGTTGTGTGATGGATTTTCTGGTTCTCAACTCTGTTTGATGTTGACCATCCGAAAACTCTTTGTCTACCCGTGGATCTACTGCAGCCCACATCCTTTCTTCCTTACTTCAAGCACCTCTTTCACAACGGTGCACATCATTGTTCACTGAATAATATTTAGTAAATAAAGTATGATGAAGGAAAAATAGCTAAGAGCGTTAACGAGGACAACTTTTAAGAATTTATTCTAGTTCATTCTTAACCTCCGCATCGGCGTTCTAGTAGTAGTTAAGCTCTACGAATCTCATCCAAAAAGTCGTGGGTTCGAATCATGTTCAGGTCTGACATTGCGTCCTTGTGAAAGGCATCTTACACGAATTTCCTCTCTTCATCCCCGGTAGGGTTTGGTACTCAGCATAGACCACAAACGAACGTATCAGTTTGTTAGTGTTTGAGGTCCTGCTTGTAAAATGCAACTTGCACTGTTTGTATCTCGTGAAGCCGAAAATATTTCTGAATCGTGTTCTTGGGTGTGTTGGGGTAATACGCTACCTCAGAGTTATAACGTTCTATCTACTCAATAACTAGTTTGGAGAAATTCGACGTCAAAACTTTTGAGTTTCATCAAAATGTCAAGCCTTTTCGAATGCAATTCTTTGTATATCTCGATAAATGACTTCGAATATCCTTACGATTTTGATAGTGCAGATAAGGCATTTCTTTTCTGACCTCATGGTCTTAGTAACTCAAAATAGCCCAAGATGTCAGAACTTTGTGATTCTGAGGTAGCATATAATAATTGTAAGTCGTACAACAAATGCTGCTCGTATATGCTATACAAATGAAATCTTTATTATTATTATTATTATTATTATATTAAATAGTTTCCCCTTATTGTCATGGAGCTTGCTTCTTTTGCCAGCCAACACGAAGACCTAAATCACTGGATTACTTCACTGTAAACGCATCATTTCATAACGAACACCAGTGATTTAATAGTTTAAGCTCCCCTAACGCTGTTGCACACAGTAAAGTGTGAGTGAATGGTTTAAACGCCCTTGTCAATACAATTAGGGTGTAATTTAAGAAGCGGAAACTCTGTGCCCGACGGGACCGACTTAAAATAATATGGATTGAGAGTCTTGAAAACTTTTTTTTTTAAACCCTAGTTCAAGACCTCCCAGTCTGAGATTCGAACCAGGGCCATCCACTCAATAGTAAGGCATGATACCATCTGAGCTAACAGTGTGCTCAATTGCACACAGAAGACATGAGCCTGATTCTTGAGGGAGCTTTTTTTATTGCTTCTAAGACGTTTTTATGTGGCTTTTTTTAAAAATCAAGTTCCACAATCATTCTGTCTAGCGTGATGATGTCTCAACCTCTCAGCTCTGCTTGGTCCTGATAGGAAGAATCAAGGAAGCCAGCCTCCTAAATAATCTAAAAATAGTCGAAAAAATCAGAGTCTAACGATAGAAACAGACAGACGTTGCTCACTCTCGGAACAGCAGCCGTTGTCTGCACTGGATAACGTTTTGGTGATCTGGATCTTAACAAAGTATTGTCATTTTTATCAATAATGTGACAACAGACCAATAAAATAATATTGTTATTGTTTAACCTTTTGTCGGGGAGCAGTTAAAAACTCACTATCGCCCATTGCACATCTAGGATTGATGCCAGGAGAACAGTATATAAACCCATGCTCTGCTCTCGTCAAAATGCAAACCATTTCAGACCGAGCTTTGGACTTTGGTAAGTACGTGCACATCCACATTTTATGTTACTATAACAGTCCAGAACCAATCTGATCCTCTTGACAAAAAGGTTTGACAGATTCCAGCTTGTGGCATAGGTGGCCTAGTGGTTAGGCTCTAAAGCTCGCAACCGTAAGGTTGTGGGTTCGAATCCCATCAGGGACGGGACGCTGTGTCCTTCGGAAAGGAGCTTTACATAAATTGTCCTCACCTCATCCAGGTGGGAATGGGTAACCAGCTATAGAAAGTGAAAGATCTTGTCAGTTTGTGTTTGAGCGCTTTGTCAGCTGCTTGCACTATAATATGCTTCTCGGGAAGCCTAGAATGTTTCTGAGTGTTCTATGGTCTGCTGGGGTAATAATATATTATAGTGTAAAGTACTAGAGCTTGCTGTAGAGCGAGGTAGTGTGCTGTACAAATGCTATTTATTATTTATTATTATTAAGTAATTAAATTACTGTTTAACTGTTGAGCTAATAATCAATATTTTACTTACAATAGGATAGTCCTGTTCTGCCAAGCATTGACTTTTCTAGACTTTACTTTCAAACGATTTTGAGAACCACTTTATGCAACATGACTTCTCAATAGATTAAGTATTAATAAACGGCATTTCGGGGCCTTCAGTGACTAGCAACAAATCTTTTGACATAACCTTGATGCCCGGTATTCTCAGCAGAGTGCTGTATACTCTCGGTCTAAACGGTCACCTGCTCCTTCTAGGTTTGTTTCCGGATCTTCTCTGTCGATCTTAACCAACTTTTTCTTCTCCTATTTGAAATTAAATTAAATCAGTCATTCGGGCCCTCAAAAAACCACAAAGAGCTTGTAAAACGTTGATGAATTTCTGGTTTTATTATGCTACCGATCTAGGAATCCTCGAGTAAGGTCTTTGGGGCAATAACGGAAAACGCTGCTGCTCAAACTTGAAAAATGGGCAAATAAAACCAGTTTGAAGTTTTCCACGACAGAGCCAATTACAGTGCACTTCTGCTGACCCACAGACGTGTGTTACAACCGAGGTTGACATTATGCGGGTAGAGGATTCCCGTCCTCGTGTCCGAGGAGTAATTTTTGACAAAAGATTAACTCTCATCCCGTATAATAATAATAATAATAATAATAATAATAATAATAATAATAATAATAATAATTAATAATAATAATTGCATTCATGTAGCACATATCCACGCTCAAGATCATGCTCTATGCGCTTTACAACTATTATTACCCCAGCAGACCCTCTGAGAACACTCAGAAACATTCTCGGCTTCCGCGGAAGCATACAGTGCAAGCTGCGGATTTCACGCGCTCAAACACTAGCAAATTGAGAAGATCGTTCACTGTCTATAGCCAGGTCAATAAAAACGATCATGTGAGGTGCCAGGTAGTATGAAATCTTTTTTAAACTTTGTATCCCCCGGAGTTAGGGGGGGGGGGGGGGTGTGGACTCCAGACACCTCCTCCACCTTTACTGTTCTATGTCAGGTCCAATCTTGACTACGGCTGTCAAGTCTATGGATTAGTGAATGGCCCCCTTGGACAGAAAATATTGAGGTCAAAATCTCGTTGCTAAATCATCTGATTTAAGGTTCGATAACTTACTTTATTTGTTGTATGAAAGCTAGTTCTGGAGTAATGAGGCAGGGGCAAAGTCTACAGATCTGATACCTGTTCTTTCTTAGTCTTGTTGTTTGTTGCAGATGTAAAGTTATTATTCCTACTATTTGCTGTTATCATTATTCTTTATCTCCATTATGAATACATGTAGTATTAACTTTATTTTATAGCACATTCCGGACGACTTTTCCTACAAAATGAATCTTTCTGCCCGTCTGGTCCTGTCTCTGGTGGCTGTGGCCTTGACCTTTGCGTCAACCTCAGGAGCTGTTCCATCGTCTGGGACCACACCCTGTTGTATGCCAGACTCGTTTTCCATCACTGTCTACAACATGGGGGACGAGGTATACCTTTTGACGCTACTCTGTCAGCTATTCTATTTAGAAACTTTTGCTGTTGACTGTCACAATAACGCTTTCCCATCAATCTGAATAAACTTTACGTATCAACATTTAATCATCATTCAGCAACTGCTAAATTTTTTATTCTTAAAAATCGATCAATTTTTTGTTCTCAGTTGTTCGTCCCAGAATAATTTGTATAAATTTGAATAAATTCTGAGTATCATTTTTAATCAATATTCTGCAAGTACTAAATACTTCAACCTTGAAGATCGTCGACGTTTTTGTTCCTTGCAGTTCGTCTCAGAATAATTTGTATATTACCTCATTAAAACATTTCTGGTTAAGAGAATGTAGACAATCTGGGATGACGGCACTTGTAACGTAGCAGTTTGGTGTGTTGTCGTTGAACGTTCGATTCCTATGAGGGGATAATTTCTATTGAAAATATCTTTCGGATAGGGTGTTGTATCCCTCTCAACCAAGATAGACATGACAAGCATATCCACCTAAATGATCTAAATCGTGTCCATAGAAGCTTAAAAAACCTTCATTAAAGAATAAATAAATAGTCTCGAAATTCTACGATAAAAATATCGGTCTCTTTCGTGCTTTATTTAGCTTATGGGCTATAAATTATGCAAGTCTGGAGGGTCAAAGATGTGGCAATGTGGATGACACAGCAACACACTCCTCACATACCCGAGGACCTAGTCGTCCGTCAGAGTCATAGCCTCGCTTGCTTCTGTCTCTTCCCGAGCACAGCTGTGGAACTCACTAAACGGACACTTAACGATAGCCCACAGAAAAATAGTCTGAAAGTTGATTACGGCAAAACAACAGCATCTATGGCTTTTTTAAAGTCTTGACAGATAATCTCTATGCAGTATACATAATACGTCTCTGCCTGAGAGATAGACATTGTGGACGTAGATTGACAAAATATTTAACGTACCACTTGTCTTTTTTCATATCTTGTCTTCCTGGATGTTTACGCCTCCAGTCTTTGTCATATTTATTCTGATCCCACACATCTAATTCTCTATCCCCCATTCCCTCCCCGAAACAACACACACACACACACACACAGACACACACACACACACACACACACACACACACACACACACATACATACATACATACATACATACATACATACATACATACATACATACATACATACCATACATACATACACACATACACACACATACACACATACACATGCTACACACTCACGCTTACACCGTCATCTATTTCAGCGTTGGGATCTTGCTAGTACGGACTTCACACAAGGCAAGGTCATCGCCCACGTCTTGGGACAAGAGGGCGACTATATCTTCTTTGACGAGGTTGCTGGGAAAAGATACACCAGACTGGGTGGCAAATGCATGTAATATCCACATGGACAGATTCTATTTCTTTCAATAACAATGTGTCTCATTTAATGTGTCCGCCATTACTCATAACACCCAACACTGTACAGTCATTACGTTTTTATTATTCACTAAGTGATCCTGATTCAGATAGAAAATGCAAGTTTGATTTTTTATAAAAATCTCAAGACAATGAAGTGACCGTGTTGCTGATAAGCAGGCTGTCGACTTACTGTGATTCACATTTAAATTCATAAAAGTTAACTGATGCAATTTTATCGTAGAATATTACACATTTTTTTTTATCCTCTAGTCATAAATTGCAACATCTCACCCCCCCCCCCCCCCCCAATGTTATAGATAAGATAGATAAGATAAATCTTGATTTTCCAGATCTTGGCACATACGTTTAGTGTATAACCACAATCACACACGCTCACTCACTCTCTCTCGCTCTCTCTCTCTCTCTCTCTCTCTCACACACACACACACACACACACACATATACACACAAATATACACACACACACAAATGTACACACACACACAAATACACACAAATACACCCCTCCATTCACACACAGACTATCTCTTCTCCACACACATCTGTGCACATAACCATAATATGCAATAGTATGCTTACATTCACAAACAGGCTCACAGCCACATACTGTGATTCACATTTAAATTCATAAAAGTTAACTGATGCAATTCTTTTATAGATAATTTTTTATTATATAACTGAACAAATTGACAATTGTTAACATTGATATTGTTAAGCTACCTACGTATTTCAGTGGGCGTAGGTATTCATGCGCACTGCTATTTATAGTGTCGAGGAATTCTCAGTGAACATGTTGGTATCACGAATAGATTCAGCTTCACTTGAGGTGCAGGCATGAAGAGAGGATGCGTACCCCTAGTACGGATTTTGGTCACTTTATAGTAGCCATTTTCAATGATAAGGGGGACGGGCTACAGCTGAATGCTATCTCGCTAATTAGTAGATCAAATGTTACCAAATTTCACACATACAACAAGTATAGTAATGAGTCTTAATATCCACAATCAAATTTGGGGAAAATCTTTTTTTCCATAGATACGGCGGCCAAATTGGATTTTGTTGACATGTCTTACATAATCAATACTGCGCTTATTTTTCAAGCAAAATAAATTGTTCTTTTTCATGCACCTTAGCAAACAGTAGATCTACACATCTGTGAGAAGCTTTTGTCCTAATTGTATTAGAAATACTTTTGTGAATTTTTCCCTGAAGTAGTATTCACATTTCCAAAAATTCCGTGAAAGCCCACACCCCAAATACCATCAACAAAAAAGTATTCCATATATCAAGAATTCATTGCATGAATTTTTAGTATTACATCTTTTCTTCCTTCTACGAAAATGTCATGAAGATTGGAAGAAAAATGGTGGAGTCATTTTTAAAAAAGTATATAGAAAAACTATGTTTCGAGAAAACCGGCGATAAAGAAAAATAAAAGACTTCATGAGGAAATGGTGGCCCGGTATGGGAAGTAATAATGCTTAGGGGGTTCTTGTGCAATGAAATTATTGTATGAGAGGCTGAAGAAGCTAAAAATTTACTCAATTGTCTAATAAATAAAAGTCAGTTCAGTCTATAGTTCGGAAATAATTGAACTTTGTCTTTTCATGAAAACATGATGTGGTGTAACCAAATAGTATTCTATTATTGCATGCCTTCTAGGTCACAGGAATACTTATATTATAAGATGATTGCGATAGTAGAAGTTTAATGGATGATGTACTTTCGCTCCCTACCAGAGTGACTGATCTGCCAAACAAGCAGTACATACCTCGTTGTATCGATCAAGACGCCACTCTGGTCTATGAAGCTCCTGACGTGGCTGCCTGGGAAGTGAACGTGAGTTGACTATTATAATAATTGATAGCAGACTTTGCTTTCGCTAATAAAATCGATGTCAAATGGCTACCTTAGATTTATAAAAGTTCTATCCCACATTTTTGGCCATTATTTTGAGTTGCTGTGACCATGAGGTTAGAAGCCAAATATTCTGTCTGCTCTATCAAAATCGTGAGACTATTCGTGGTGGTTATCAAGAATTTCCAAGAATTGCATTCGACAAAGCCTGACATGTTGTGAAACTCAATGTTTTAAAGCGTCAAATATCTCAAAACTAGGAGCTTGGCAGATAGAGCTTTGTACTTCTAAGGCAGAGAAATGTAGCAGCAAAAGCTCACAATACAAAACTCTTTCTTCTTGTTATGCCCCCCCCCCTTCCTACCGCACACCTGGGCATGTTGTTGTTGTTTTTGTTTTCAAATCCTTTTAGCTGCGAGCTTTTCGCTCTTAGCACCTCAATGCCTCTCTCAAGTGACCACAAGTCCTTGTTATCTGGTCAACGCTTGAGTAGAGCAGGCTTTGTAAGTCTGTAGGTGTGTGTAGGAGCCTGTGTCGAAGAACTGCTAGGTTTGGGCATTGAAGGAGAAGATGTTCAACGGTCTCCTTATGGTAATCACAGTGTCTGCAATGGGGTTCTCACGTGGGTTAATTCTGTTTATGTACTTGTTAGTGTGTACGTGTCCGTGCGGGCTCTGAAGATCAATGTCTGATAGGCTCTACATAGGAGATTCGAAGGGCCTTTGGGGTTGGGTTTGTCCATGTACCTGAGGAGAGACCCTCCTGTTTCTTCGTTGGCCCATCTGCTTAGCCACTCGTCTCTGCTTTTGGCTTGGATGATCCTTCTGCAGGTCTGAAAAGAGGCTGCTGTGTCTGTATGGGGCAGGTTTACTCTAGTCTTTGATAGCTGGTCTGCAATTTCATTCCCTGGTACTCCAGAACGGCCATGCACCAACTGCAGTGTGGTCCGGACGCCATAGAAAGTGCCCTTCTGTTTTTACAAGGCTGAGAATGTTCCCGTCACCTCTGTAATCTCAACCTCCCTCGACAGCTTGGAGTACTAACATTGAGTCAGAAAGCACAAAAACATCCCCTGGTGTTACAGCGTCTTCAAAAAAGTCTAGGTGATCTCCTCCAGAGTCTTTGTTATGGCAACTCCCTCTGCGTCATAGTTGGTGCTGTATGCTCCACATGAGCCAAATAGTTGGGTCTGCTTCTTCTTTTCAAGGTTGTTTCGATATTTGATGATAGATCAGTATCCAGTATTCCGTGTAGCGTTTATTGCTGACCCATCTGTGTGTGCATGAATTGGAGTTTCAGCATATGAGTCCACTGTCAACAGGATTTTTTAGATAGTAGAAGGTTATAACGGGGTGTAGGCACACTCTAGTTCTGAGAGATGGGAGCCACAAAGTGCAATCAATGACCAGTGATCGTCTGAGCAGTCCAATAAGGGGTCCCGTTGAGTAAGGGGTAACGCGATCCTTCCTCAGCGAGTCACCTACATCACCAAGCGTAGCTTGTGTTTGCCCAATTCCCACCCCCTGCTGTCTCCTGGCTATTTGCTATTTACATTTCCGTTCATGGAGTAGAATAATCCAAGGAAGGGCCAAATCAACTCAGTCAGAAGACCGTCACGTCATGGATCAGCGAGCATTTGCAAGGATATCTGTAGCGACATCATCTGTTTCCAGGCAGCCTATTTCTTACTGCTACAAAGCCTTCCGCGGAGATATCTCACGATGAGTCATCTGGCAGTCTGTGGGTACCATGCCCCGTCTGTAGAGCTCCCGGGATTGGGAGGGAAGAATGTGTCGACAGTGAGTTCCTGAATGAACTGGTTGGCCTGCTGTGACGCCAGACCTACCATAATGGTGGATGTGTAAGGACCCTTCTACGAGCCGAAGGGTCGTTGCTCATATCGCACCTCGCAGGGCTATGGTACCTCCTGGCCAGAGCTCCGTCTGCAACCCCTATTCCTATACACAGATCAGGGGTCCCCAGGCTGCTCGACAATGACGGGGAGATGACTCAGTTGAGGTTGGCTTGCCAGAGAACGCCTGGGGTTTCACCGTCAACCCTTACAGCCCATGCCTGGGTAAAAAAGTATCTAAAACTGCCTACTTATTTAAGACTCTTCTAATATTCCAAACAAATAATTGTCGAAAGTGGACCGAGTTAGAACCAGAGCTTCACGGTGATAAGTAAGCCTCCTGGACATCGGCGTGTTGATAAAAAGAGTTATTTCTCGTAATACACCAGTGGAGCTGTCTGCCAAAAAAATAATCGACTCCTGAAATTTGTAGATTTTTCAACTGATACCATTTACTTCAAGTTAACTATCTGTGTTTTATCATTTCATATAATAAATTGTTCAAACTCAACTCGTAAATGTGATGTTTCTATTTGTTTCCGCATGGCTTAACTCCGAGAATTGATTCATTTTGTCAGCACACCTAGAAATACTCGTGTATCCTTAAAGCCATCTCACGGAGGTTGCCTGGTGGAACTGAGGACGCGGTTAAACAGTCAAGGTTTTCGGGCTTGTAACTCAAAGGTCGTGGATTCAAAGCCCGCTCGTGGTCTGACACTGTTCTTAGAATAGGCACTGTAAATGCATTTTCTGTACTCCGCCCATTTTGGAACATGTAGCGGAAGATCTTAATAGATAGTTAGTGTATGAACACTTAATCGGCTGCTTGCACTGTATGCCTACTGGAAAGTTGAGAATGTTTTTGTGTGTTTTATAATTGAAATCTTGATCATCTTGAATGTGCATTGCCTCATTGCAGGGTGACTGACAAAATACGACATCTTAGTACCACGACTCCTTTAAGTTTTTGTGGTCTTTTAACGTTTTGTTTTGTTTTTTGTCTTTCTATACCCCCTAGAACGCTGATGTGAAAGAAACGTGGGTGATGTCTAAGGACAAATGCTTCCCCATGTCGGCAAATCTGGTGGACAAGAAAAATGGCCTCAGTAAGCACCTTTCCTTCGTGGACCCTACGGAGATACCAGTACCCCAAAAACTCTTCGACGTAGATCTCAGTGACTGTGTTGAGGCCTAAACAGACTCAAAGAAAGAGGGAAGAGGACGCGGAGGGAGGGTACACTATTATGTGATACTTTGCTTAAGACCCCCCCCCCCTCACACCCAAAGCAGGCTTGAAAAGGAAGTGGGAGGGGGAAACGATTACCTTTATCTTTCAAAATTGAAAATTAGCTTTTTGTTTTCTATTAAAAAGGAACAATTATCGAAACAAATACGGCTCTCAGAAACAGGCTTAAGGGTTTCTTTAATTTTAAGATTGGGACAAAAGATCGTTGAATGGAAAGAGGACAAGAGTCCAATCATGTTTTTGTTAACCTGCTATCTGCTGTGTAGACATAGATCTAGATATATGTACACTCCCGTATGCTCCAAAACTGGTTCACTTTCATTTTTTCCACAGGTTCAATGAGAACATTATTTTAGAAATGTATTTGCAACTTGTGTAGTTTGTTATATTTGATAAGGCGAAAAATATTATGGTTTTGTTGAAATCTCTCTTGTCCCAATTAAATTCCAGTCTTGAACTACTGAAAGTGTTCCTATTCTTTGTTGAAGTATGTATTATATAATTGCAGTCTCTCTTTCTCTCTCTCTCTCTCTCTCTCTCTCTCTCTCCCTCTCTCTCTTTCTCTCTCTCTCTCTCTCTTTCTAGTTTTGTGTGTTTGTATGTGTGTGTGTGTGTGTGTGTGTGTGTTTGTAAGTCAGTGTGTGTGTGTGTGTGTGTGTGTGTGTGTGTGTGTGTGTGTGTGTGTGTTTCTGTGTGTTTGTGTGTAGGTGTGTGTATGTGTGTATGTGTATTTGCGTGCTTAAGTGAGTTGAAAATGTGTTTAAAAAATTACGTAAACCAGCATCAAACATTACAATCACTTTGTATGTATTTCTGTCAAATCGAGGTCTTCTGGTCGATAACAATGTATGTGTGTGTTCCCAATGGAAGTCATCAAAAGAAGAATCGAAGAACTACACACACGAAGAATCAAGGACCTACACACACAAAAATAACTAAACCAAACCCACGAAGAATCAATGGACTACACACACGAATAATCAATGAACTACACAAACGAAGAATTAATAAACTGTACACACGAAGAATTGATGTACCGTACAAACGAAGAATCAATGACCTACACACTCGAAGAATCAATGAACCAAACACATGAAGAATCAATGAACCAAACACACGAAGAATCAATGACACCGCACACGAAGAATCAATGGACTACACACTTGAAGAATCAATGAACTACACACATGGAGAATCAATGAACTACACACACGAAGAATTGATGTACTAAAAAAGTAGTATACAAACAAAGAATCAATAAACTTGGCATACGAAGAATCAATGAAGAAGACACACGAAGAAGCAATCCTGACTAGACACACAAAGAAGCAATCATTTAGTGCTGGGGAAAAATAAAACACACTAACAGAAACAATAAAGGGAAAATAAAGAAGTAGGACCTACCAGTGGCACCCTCCAACCACTCACTCCGAGAGAAACAATAGACGAAAGTAAAGAAGTAGGTGGCACCCTCCAACCACCCACACAGATAGAAACAATAGAGGGAAAAAAGAAGTAGGTGGCACCCTCCAACCACCCACACAGATAGAAACAATAGAGGGAAAAAAGAAGTAGGTGGCACCCTCCAACCACCCACACAGATAGAAACAATAGAGGGAAAGTAAAGAAGTAGGTGGCACCCTCCAACCACCCACCACGAAGAAGCAAACCTGAAGAAAACACACGAAGAAACAGTCCTACAGTCAGCCTTCTACCACAACTACGGCTTCTCTTACCATCACATCCTACTCCTCCACCCACCGTCTCTCTCTCTCGCTCTCTCTCTCTCTCTCGCTCTCTCTCTCTCTCTCTCTCTCTCTCTCTCTCTCTCTCTCCCTCTCTTTTTCTCTCTCTCTTTCTCTCTCTCTCTCTCTCTCTCTCTCTCTCTCTCTCTCTCTCTCTCTCTCTTTCTCTATCATCTATAGCCTTGTCTCTCATTCTATGATCGAAAGCGTGCTATTGTTTTATATTTGCTGCTGGGCTGGGAATTATAAGGTGAAAGATAAAGAACAAGTTGACAGACCCACTAAGAAAGCCAGCAAGATCTCTTGATATGATTTTACTAGAATCGATGAAGTGTATACCACCACAAGTATAAAAAAGATAAAAAGCATTATTAACTACCCATCAGATCCCCTTTCCACGCAAATTGTATGATCACGCAGCAGCAGATACGTACCTACAAAAAGAAAGCAAAAAAGATATAAAAGAAGTTTTTCTACCATCTAGCATAAAGCTATTGTCAGAATGAGCATAGAGGTGTGTTTGCTCTAAGGTTTGTAATTAAATTCCTGCATGTGGTTGGATGATGCATCTGATGTGAATGTACATTTTGTCAGCTTTACTTCTCTTTTCATACTGAATTTTAATGAGAATAATCAATATATAATTTGAATATGATTTACATTTTTATGTATACCTGCATGTGTTTTTACGATCCTGTACAGCCAAGAAAAATTTCCCTCTGGGATAATTATGTATTATCTTATCTTACTTTATCTTATCTTATCTTTCTTTCTCTTTCGCTTTCTCTCTCTCTCTCTCTCTCTCTCTCTCTCTCTCTCTCTCTCTCTCTCTCTCTCTCTCTCTCTCTCTCTCTCTCTCTCTCTTCTTTTCTTTTTCTCAACACTTTTCACGTTAATTTAAAAACAAATTTCTGAGTAAATGTTTACTAAAAAACATTGATACAGCACCAAAAATATAAGTTTGCAGTTTCAATAATACTCATGCTTTTGGAAATCACCAAACCTTGGCAGCCATTTTCTTGCGACACCAGGCAATCCCCATCTCCTTTTTAATAGCAAAATTGTCTCCTTCTATTAAAAAACCCAAGACAAATGAACAAGCTTTCAATCAAGATAGTACAAAAATTGTCAAGCGTCTGATTCCATCGTGTCGTGACACATACATAACAATACTGCTCTGTGGGTGGTGTTTTTGGGTGCTCCTGTCTTGTTTGCTCTTCCTTTTCTATCAACATTTAATATACTTATCTTTCCCCCATCCTTTCTATTCTAACATCTATCGTACTCATCTCTCCCCCTTCTTTCCTATCAAACATCCGATTGTCCTTTTCTCTCCCACTTTTTTCCTATCAAACATCTATCGCCCTTGTCTCTCTACCCCTTCTTTATCAAACATCTATCCCCCTTGTCTGTCTACTGCTTCTTTCCTATCAAACATCTATCATCCTTACCTCTCCCCCTTCTTTCCAATCAAACATTTTTCGTCTTCATTGCTACTCCTCTTGTCCTATTAAAATATATACCGGCCTTATCTCTCCCACTTGTTTTCTTTGTATTATTGCTCTCTGGTAATACCTCCAGTCTTTAGCATTTAGAATTATGACCTAATTGTGTTGCAGGTGCTGCATAGCTCTGATTAAAACAAACAAGAAAACAAGCAAACAAACAGAAAAACAAAACAATTTTTAAAAAAATAAGCACTGCAAAAGTATCTGCGAACGCCTTGTTCACGGCGTGGGAAAACAGACGCGGTGAATCGTTGAAATGTCACGTCAGATCTGTTGCTATGACAGCCGCCATATGTCAACAATACTTATACCAAAACGAGGCTAGCTTTGGCCTTTTGTTGACGTCATGAGATGTGCTAGAAGGAAGGGAGATTCACAGAAAAAGAAAAGAGGCTCAAGACGAAAGTGATTTATAGACGTGAGCATTAAATTTTGTTTGGTCGGGGGAAAAAATAGCACATCAGCACAATAATGGCCACTCAGTGCAGGGAAAAAGTAACAAAGACAGACAATAACAACAGAAGGAAAGTAAAGAAATAAGACCTACCAGTGGAGCCCTCCAACCACCCGCGGACATTATAATTTTTATGGCATGTGGAACATTTATATCTAGTGACTAATGTACATGCATTCAAACCTGCTCTAACGGCTACCCGTATAAGACAATCACCTGTAAC
>NW_004797282.1:2266095-2268589 GCF_000002075.1 Aplysia californica | reverse complement strand
CACACACACACACACACACACACACACACACACACACACACACACACACACAAACACACACACAAACAAACACACACACACACACATATGTATATTATATCCCCGGGGTAGTGCCACTGACTGTAGTGTCTTTAGGCCATTCCCAAAGGGGGGACATTTCTCGTTCAAGCTCAGTAGAATTGTCAATGGGCTGATTCATGTCACGCTCATAACTGTTCCTGATCTACAACAGGGAACTGCTGCTTTACCTTTACTAATCCTTACTATTGTCATTTCCCTCTACTTCTTTTGTATGTTTGTCACTCTCTTGTTACCTGCTATTTTGGGGTGCCTTGATAGTCGAAGCAGACCTTGTGCTGTTGAAGCTAGAGAGGTGAGCAGTCTGATTCCCTGTAAAGACTTCCCTGTTGACACCCACCCCTTGGCGCTCATATGACCTTATGCAGTTGCGAGCGCCGTAAAACCCTCTACTATAAATATATATATATATATATATATATATATATATAGATATATATATATGTGTGTGTGTGTGTGTGTGTGTGTGTGTGTGTGTGTGTGTGTGTGTGTGTGTGTGTGTGTGTGTGTGTGTGTGTGTGCTTTAAATAGGAAGAGAGAACTGGCGCCTGTGGTGTAACGGTTAGCACATCGCTATCGCACGCAAGAGAACCAAGTTTGATTCCCGAGTGGGGACAACATTTTTATCGAGCACCCCGGTCTTGTTTTTGGGATGCTGTATCTCTCTCATACCGTGCTGGTTCTTTCAATAAACCTGATCTACACTTGTGTCTGTTGAGGAACAAAAAAATCAAAACAAAACAGTATCCCCCCCCCCCTCACCCCACCAACCAAAAAGAAAATCCCCCAACCCAACAATCCCACACGTGCATTACAAAGAAATATTATAAGTTCTTCGCAGTCAGTGCACCTTCTGTCGGTGGTCCCAGTTCTGTGTGCTGAGTTCACTCATGGCGTCTTCGTCTACGTTGCTGGTACCGTGAAGTTTACAAACAACATGTCACCTGTTTGTTTATAGCGTCATTGTTTCGTAAATGAATACTAAATTAAATATAGAAATTTTAAAAGTAAAAAATAAAATTTAAATTCACAAAATGTCAACTGAATTCTACCAAATGTTTTGCTTTGTTTTGTTAACGTAAATGTCTTGCTTTTGTTTTCATATTTTTTTATTTTTTTTGGTTTAATGTCGTGTTTTGTTTCTTGTTTTTGTTTTTGTTTTGTTAAGCAATCGAACTTGTTTGCGCTGGTATCGAGGTCAGCACAATTCACCAAGGTCATTCACCTTTGTTGGACCTCAAGGAACTTCTTGTTTTGATAAGTGTTTGTCCGAGTTCAGTTCTCTTCGAAACAGTTCTGAAAGTACTTTTTCAACTCTCTGGAAGAGCGTATTTGGCGAGGTTTTAAAGTAAAGCGAAGAAATAAGAGAACATAACGAACTAACTTTAGGCGATCTGGTGTGTGGGTGTGTGTGTATGTGTGTGTGTGTGTGTGTGTGTGTGTGTGTGTGTGTGTGAGAGAGAGAGAGAGAGAGAGAGAGAGAGAGAGAGAGAGAGAGAGAGAGAGAGAGTTGGAGTTGTATGGAGCAACCCGTAAGGGCGTACCGGAAGAAACAGAGGGGAGTAACAGGGCTCTCTTAAGCTTGAATTTATAGTATCGTAGACCGGTCACTGTCATGGCCGCCATTCTGTGCTCTCTCTCTAAAAATCTTCGCTGCGCTGGTACGCTAGTTTTGCTTCTCTTTTTTTTTTTTTTTTTTTTTTGCTTTTTTTTGGTAAGTGTTTTACGGCGCTCGCAAATGCATAAGGTCATAGGAGCGCAGGGGACACTCATTATTGAGTTGTGATCAGCGCCTAGCAGGCAGCAGTGCAACTTGCTCTGTATGAATGTGACAATTTTCTCTGTTTTCAAGAGGATTTATGTATTTTCAATATCATGGACTAATAGAACTTTCAGTGCTGGACATTTTGGTGCTAAAATTATGAAATTCTGTAAGGAATCAAGAAAGTTATTCCACCATTTTGGGGCCATGTTTGCCTTTTTCTTAGTCTCAGTGGCCATTTTCCACCTTCAACAAGCCCTGAGACATGTATTCACCCAGCTGTCAGTTGACCAAGTGTCAACATTTGTGCTGTGAACACCTCTTGTACAAACATTCAACCTAGACCTGGGTCTTATAACAACAACAAAAACCAGTTCAAGCATGCAGTTACCTGCAACCCAGTGTCACAATACGTGTGTTATTCCAAGCAACAACTGGTCAACATCAACACACTGTGTAAACAACCTGTGACTCTCAAAACCCTTGCTTGGTTAAAGGTTCTTAGTGTAACAAACACTCAACAAAAATTGCCACCTCAAAATACTAAAGTTTCATTCAAAAGAAGAGGGAAGAGGGGGCAACGGTCTATTAAAACCATCTCCCTTCCTCGGCAGACTGCTGTCTACAAATATCCTAGACCAGCCAACTTTGACA
>NW_004797282.1:2262316-2265995 GCF_000002075.1 Aplysia californica | reverse complement strand
TTATTATTACTTTTAGTTGGTAGGAAACTTTGAATTTTGCCAGGGTGGCGGCCAAATCCTACTCTTATCGATTTTAGACCACCAAGGGATCTTTAACGTGTGCAACTTACACATGGGCCCTCCGAGATTTTTCGCCCTTGTTCGAGAAGGGTAAGTGTAGATCTCTCCTACCAGAAGATCGGGGTGTGGCAGAAAGACAGCTGTAAGAAGGAGTCAAGGAGTAGCAGTAGAAAGGCTGCAGAAAGAGTCAGGAGGCCAGAGGTGGCTAGGGGGTGGGGGCAGAAAGAGGAGACGAAAGCAGACGACAGAGTATTGCTAGAGAGCAGGAAAGAGGGTGTAGGGAGACAATTTTAGAGAAGAAAATTTTTCGGTCGCTACCCGGATTCGAACCCGGGACCTTTGAATGAGAGGCCAACACCTTAACCTCTAGGCCACGAGAGCCCCTAGTTTTGCTAATTGATAAACTAATTTGAAATAGTTTTTCAGAACAGCTAAACATTAGTTTTTCGTGGTCTGCAGAAATGAAGTTTTGAAACTAGTATCTGCTTTTTAATCCAACAACAGTGCGCGCGGATTCAATGCAGAGATGTACGTAAGAGGGACTTTCCTTAACTCTTTGCTCTGGCTATAAAAGATGAAAGCTAGATCTTCTCACAATCCAAAATACATGTATTTTGAACTGGAGAAACATGTTTGCCATTTGACGAAAACAACAACAACAACAAACAACAACAACATCAACAAAAAACAATAAAAGAATTATGGAATTTGTTTATGATTTACATTTTTGTGCAATATACTAAAGAAGTTAGCTCCATGTTTACTTGTTCAAAGATTCTTATGCTGTTCGAATCAGCCTTTTGGGGGGCCTGGGCGGAGAGTATGGCTTTGGAAAGCATGCTTATTTATCAAGTCATTTTTTGCCGGTTTTTGAGTTTTAGGTTCTGAAATTAAGAGCACGGTCAGCTGTGCAGGTGGACAAAAGAATAATCCAAGATAATTCTGAAATCAAGTGAGTGTACCAAAAACACAAAATTTTCTTGTATACAGTTGTTCGAAAGAAACAGTTTTTTTTCCTTCTCATATTCTCGATATGGCTCAAAATGACTTAATAAGCATTTATCTTATGAGTTTGACGATACATAACGCTACTCATCCCTGACCAACGACTAAACTAGCTTGACCTGTTACGCATCTCTCTCTCTCTCTCTCTCTCTCTCTCTCTCTCTCTCTCTCTCTCTCTCTCATTCTCGCTCCCCTCTAGTACAATTGAAAGCAAAAGCCGGCCAGCTGTTAAAATGTATTAAGTCCAATATCTTGATTTTAAAAAAAATTAAAGTGCAATTTCTCAATCTGGGGTACATGTACCAATTACAGGCTCTCTAGTAATGTATTGTAGAAATTCACACTTTAAATTATGTTTTTTAAAAAAAGCAAGAAAAAAACAACTAAATGTAGGTGAAATTCTGAAAAAATGAATTAAACAGTTTTGTTTAAAAGATAAGACAAATGAAGAGAAGATCAGATAAAATGAGATGATACTTAGTTGTTAGTGTGGGGGAATTTTTCTATGGCTATATAGGAAGGGTAAAACACTTATTATAGATGTATACTGAATTTAAAATTCATAACTACTTTCATGAAAGAATTCTAATATAAAGAGAAAAATTATAGGAGACAATAATGTAGTATGTCACATTAGATGCATCTCTCAGACCACTTGCAAGAGCTTATCGCAAATTTTGACAGTTGTATTAATATATTATTCGTATGTTGTGTGCATAGATTTTTTTAAAATCTACAGCAATACACACTAATGTTCACTTTAACAGCAGCCTTTCTTTCTTTCTTTGTTGATTCCTGTCGGTATAGTGTACCTGCCGCTGCGTGATGATAGACAGATGGATAGATAGATAGATAGATAGATAGATAGATAGATAGATAGATAGATAGATAGATAGGCCACATTTGGCAGAGAAAAGGTCAGAAAGTACACTGTACTTCAGGCTTGACGAAGGAATAAAGCGCTTAGTCCTACAAGAATCCCGAGTCAACTCTGTCAAAACACGAAGACTGACATTTCCAGCACCGGGTCGCATGGCGCAGATATGGCTCATCTTGTTTACTTTGTTTATGTTTTGGTTGTCTTCGAATAACGTCGTTCGTCATGACGTGGGGGACAGTTGAGTGGCAGTTGGGGTCAAGCCTGGGGGTCAAAGTTAGAGTATATAGCCTGGACGTGCAGCCTGGTCAGATCAGCTCCAGATTGAGACGTCATTCATCATGAGGTCTCTTCTGCTCGCCTTTCTTGTTGGACTGGCTGGTGAGTCGGATGTTTGGTGGCCGTGTGCCGTTGTGTTGTATGTGTTGTTGTTGCGATATTATGTGAGGCATCGTGGTGAAATCAGGTACTCGTTAAAAATAATGAAATCAAAGAAAGCCAATTTGTTTCTATCTTTTTTCTCTTTTTTTTGTTGTTGCTCAAAACCTTTTATCTCCATTTAAGGGGATCCACTGGTCAGATCAGTAAAAATTTTGAAAAAATATCAGTTTTCGGATTTTGGAGTATCTTAATAGATATCAATATCAAGGATCCATCTTTAGAAGCCTAATTCCTTTATCAAACTTATAAATAGCTGGAAAATGCATTTAAGAGAGGTAGCAATGTAGGAAAATCTTCACCAAAAATTATCTCTCTTTGCAGTTTTCTCAGAATTGTTTATCTGACCAGGTTGCAACACTATTTTGAGCAGATCTCAGAAAGTTACTGTCAGAAGTGTTTCACATTTGGACACAATCTTTTATACACATTTCTCTATAACTTTACAGGAGCATTTTTGCTGTTTATGGTACACATTTGGAGTTTCAGGCCTGTTTTATTTTACAAAATCTTAAAACATTGGAGACCTGAATGTAGCGCATAGCAAGGACTGTAATGCTCACAAGTCAGTACAGAACATTCAAATTTGGCTCTGTAAGGTTGTTCTACCTACCAACAGTAATCGCCATGCCAAATATTAGGCTTCTATCTTGATGAGTGTTGATGATTGACAAAATATAAAATTGGTTTTAAAAATGCTGAATCAATCCTTTATTTTTGATGGCTCGAGATTATTATTGCTAAAATCTTGAATTATTTGCTTGGTAACCTTTTTTTGTACTATGTCACCCCCTTTGATGCAGAAAAGCAAGCATTAGACCAAAAACTATAGCATTTGGGTGTTGACCATAGCTACACCCCCTTAAGAACACTTTTCAGAGTCGATGTTTCTGAAAAACGCTGATTAAAGGCACGAACAATATAAATTTTCAGTTTCCAAAGACTATCAAGCCATGGAAGTTACAAATTGTTTACTCCCATTTTCTTGCTAATTTTACTGCTCAAACCATGTGACCCCCACCTCCTTCATCGCTAACCTCTCGATTTCTATTCACGATAGACGGTATTTTTTTCGTCGAAATATAGACAAATTAACAAGCTTTAAGATGATGCCATTAAATCCAAATACCTAAAAATTGACCAGCGCCTGATTCCGCTGCGTTGGGACACATACATTATGCATCTGTCTTAGACAGTGAAAGATCTTGTCAGTATGCTAGTGTTTTAGAGGCTATAAATGGTGGCTTGCACTGTTTGCTTCTCAGGAAGTTGAGATTGTCTCAGAATGCTATCAAGTCT
>NW_004797282.1:2258137-2262216 GCF_000002075.1 Aplysia californica | reverse complement strand
AAAGTACACTGTACTTCAGGCTTGACGAAGGAATAAAGCGCTCAGCCCTACAAGAATCCCGAGTCAACTCTGTCAAAACACGAAGACTGACATTTCCAGCACCGGGTTGCATGGCGCAGATATGGCTCATCTTGTTTACTTTGTTTATGTTTTGGTTGTCTTCGAATAACGTCGTTCGTCATGACGTGGGGGACAGTTGAGTGGCAGTTGGGGTCAAGCCTGGGGGTCAGAGTTAGAGTATATAGCCTGGACGTGCAGCCTGGTCAGATCAGCTCCAGATTGAGACGTCATTCATCATGAGGTCTCTTCTGCTCGCCTTTCTTGTTGGACTGGCTGGTGAGTCGGATGTTTGGTGGCCGTGTGCCGTTGTGTTGTATGTGTTGTTGTTGCGATATTATGTGAGGCATCGTGGTGAAATCAGGTACTCGTTAAAAATAATGAAATCAAAGAAAGCCAATTTGTTTCTATCTTTTTTCCCTTTTTTTTTGTTGCTCAAAACCTTTTATCTCCATTTAAGAACACTTTTCAGAGTCGATGTTTCTGAAAAACGCTGATTAAAGGCACGAACAATATAAATTTTCAGTTTCCAAAGACTATCAAGCCATGGAAGTTACAAATTGTTTACTCCCATTTTCTTGCTAATTTTACTGCTCAAACCATGTGACCCCCACCTCCTTCATCGCAAATCTCTCGATTTCTATTCACGACAGACGGTATTTTTTTGGTCGAAATATAGACAAATTAACAAGCTTTAAGATGATGCCATTAAATCCATATGCCTAAAAATTGACCAGCGCCTTTTTCCACTGCGTTGGGACACATACATTATGCATCTGTCTTAGACAGTGAAAGATCTTGTCAGTATGCTAGTGTTTTAGAGGCTATAAATGGTGGCTTGCACTGTTTGCTTCTCAGGAAGTTGAGATTGTCTCAGAATGCTATCAAGTCTGCTGGGGTAATAGTATAAAATGTAAGGCGCACAGAGCTCGCTGTTGAGCGGGAATTAGCGCTATACAAACGCTACTTATAATTGCACTTTTTTAAATTGCTGGTTTTGGAGGGGGGAGGGGGTAAGTGTTTTACGGTGCTCGCAACTGCATACGGTCATATGAGCGCGCGGGACACATTAGGCAATTCGGTTTGGTAGGAATTAATTTTGAATTTTGACTGTGTTGCTGCCGAACCCAGGTCTTATCTATTTAACGACCACAAAGGGATCTTTAATGTGTGCAACTTGTACTCGAAATTGTACTTCTTTGTGGTTGTTTTGTTTTCCTTTGTTGTTGCGTTGTACTTTTTGGTTGTTGTGTTGGTATACTTCTTTGTTGTTGTGGTATACATGTTTGTTACGTTGTTGTGGTAAACATGTTTGTTATGTTGTTGTGGTATACTTCTTTGTTGTTGTGGTATACATGTTTGTTATGTTGTTGTGGTAAACATGTTTGTTACGTTGTTGTGCTATACATGTTTGTTACGTTGTTGTGGTAAACATGTTTGTTACGTTGTTGTGGTAAACATGTTTGTTATGTTGTTGTGGTATACTTCTTTGTTGTTGTGGTATACATGTTTGTTATGTTGTTGTGGTAAACATGTTTGTTACGTTGTTGTGCTATACATGTTTGTTACGTTGTTGTGGTAAACATGTTTGTTATGTTGCTGTGGACCTTCCGTTAGCTCAGGTGGTATCATGCTGGACCGCAAAGCGGATGACCCTGGTTGGAATCTCAGACCGGGCATTCATTTAGTGAGGTTTTCAAAGCTCTCATCACATTTGGCTCGGTGCTATCTGAGACGGGCGTCAAATTCTGAGGTGTTTATCAGGGCGTTAAACGCATGCTCTTACTTTACAGTTTTGATATTGTGGTATAGTTTTTCTGTATAATTTTTTTTTAAATTGTACTTTTTGTTGTTGTTATTGTGTTTTATTTCTTTGTCATTGCGGTACACTACCTCGTTGTTGTGTACACTTAATTTAATTTGCCTCTCTATTAGGCAATGGGTGTTACATTTTTCTCACAATACAGGCTCTCCTAACATTACACAAAGAGATCTTGTACATTCGTAGCCTTATTATTGTTGTGAAAGGGGTATTTTGAGTTTGGATGCGTTACTATAATATAAATGTGTAAACAAAATTAGAGTTGAAAAAATGGAATGTTTTTAGACAAAGGGTGTCTTAATAAAGCGGGTAGTTAGGTGTCGGACTTGAAAGAAAAAGTTATGAGTTCGATTCCAAGCTCGAAGAGTTGGACATTGGATCATAAGGGAATTTTTTTAACCCATTTTCTTCAGAGCAAATGTGTAATCAGAAATCGGTACAAACAAAATTACTATCTATTATGTGAATTATAGAGACAAACGCTGAACAGACTGCATCACTGTATGTCCAACATGGAGACCGATAAGGTAAAAAGAAGTAAGCAGGTCATTTAGGGAGTTTCTGGAAAGTTACTTTTGCGGCCATGGGGCTGGATGCACAGCGATATATGCAAAGCACCTTAGATTGTATATATCTCGCTATGTTTAGTACGGGATTTTTCAGCACTTGCAACTCAAATAGATAATATTATAAACCTCCGAAAATGAAAGACAAAACTACAGAGTACCGTACACAAAATATAGGATAAGAGATGAGGATGATACATGTTTGATAAGAAAAAAGAAGCAAACCACACCAGATGACCCGATAACCAATCACTATAATTCATATGTATGTGTGAGTATTTCTGTTGTATCTACACAAAAACTGATTCTGTTTCATGCTCTCTTCCTCAGTTGCCAGTAACGTCATTGAAGAACAAGGTGAGCTTTTTGTTTTGTTTTTGTAAAACACTAATAGGATTGTAAAAGTATACTTTGAAATCATTCTTTAACAATGATAAGTTTACTGGATACTTTTTAAAATGTAATTGTTGTAGAAGTTTTACGCAAAATTCGACCCAACTTTGATCATTTAGGAGGCGGGCTTGAACCCTGCGTGTCAAGGCCAATCTGGGCTGGCACGGATACAACATTCCATCAGAGAGATTAGGGAAAGTCAATAAAGTCTCCCCACTCCGGAACCAAACTCACGTCTTCTGCTTGCGGTGGCGAAGCGCTTCACCGTTACACCACAGACTGCAGTGAAGAAAAATTGTTCAAATGAGAAATAGGTTTAGAACGCCGCCAATCAGTAAATAGTTAAAATTTGATGGTACAGCAAAACAAACAACCAATCAAGAAACCGCTCGTAAAACCAACCAACCAACCTACTAACCACTCGACCAATCCACCAACCTACTAACCACTCAACCAATCCACTAGCAATCCACCCACCAACCCACCAACCCACCGACCAACCTACCAACAAACCAACAAACAAACCAGCCAACAAACTAAACAACACAACCGGCCACTCACTAACTTAGTACAGCAACACAAGAAGCTGTATGTAACAATCCTGTCTGTGACCAGTAATAATACCACTCTGCCACACTCCATTATGATATTAAAAATCTCCATTACCATTTCCTAACGACTCAGACAACCTTCCAACTTGCCACTCTACTCTCCACTCACTCACTCACTCACGTATTCACTCACTCACTCACTCACTCACTCACTCACTCACTCACTCACTCACTCACTCACCCACCCTATCCATCACTCTCCACCTGACCCTCCCTGTCCCACCTCCTTCAACAGCCTTCCGCCCCCGTGTGCAATACCTGTACAAATATGAGAGCCAGATTCAGACCAGCCTGAACCCAGGCTCCAGACAGAACTCAGGATACAAACTTTCAACCTCCGCCCGTGTGCAGTTCATCACCGCTAGCCGGGTGCGTGTGGAACTGAAGGATATCATTCTCTACAAGATTGACCAGCCGGTCATTCAGATTGAGGTAAGTTTAAGTCGGTAGAAAGATTGTTATCATCAAATCAGAAACTAATAATAATATCAAATAGCATAATTTAGGCTGCGCATTTACATTTTCTGAAAAAAATGCTCAAAGCGCATTACATTAACAAAGATATCATAATATCTTAAAAATTAATGGACATGTATGTACGTTAAACGTAGTATTGTGTATATATATATA
>NW_004797282.1:2254920-2256012 GCF_000002075.1 Aplysia californica | reverse complement strand
TTCTTCTTCTTCTTCTTCTTCTTCTTCTTCTTCTTCTTCTTCTTCTTCTTCTTAACGATGATGACGATCATTATCATCATTAGTACTATTACTATTTTTAATATGACTGTATCAACGTTTCAGTAGTTGTATCATTATTAATACCATCGTCTTATCGTTATCTCCCTGCTACGCCTCCCGTCCAGGTACGACAACGGTCACGTGATGGACATCGCCCTGGACGACCGTGAGACCAGCTGGTCCGCTAACACCAAGCGTGCCTTCGCCTCTCTCTTTGAGGTGAACCTGCAGAAACGGCTGCTCCTGGAGGACTCTGTCCAGCCCGCCAAGATCAAGTACCCTCCCCACACCAGCCTCTACACCGTCCTGGAGGTAAACGATCTAAGTTTTTTAAAGTTTTAGTAAGAGCTTTACGGCACTTGCAACACAATAAAGTCATATAAATACCGAAGATTAAAAGTGTTACAAGAGAGTAAACAATCATAAAACAGTAGGAGGAGAGATCAGGACGATAGATGTTGTTTGATAGAAAAGAAGGAGCAGACCACACCAGAGAACCCGCCAACCACCCACAACGATCTAAGTAACGAAGAATGTTTACAAAATAGTTAAGGAATAATGTTTACAAATTAATTAGCAGACGGACGTTGACTGGAAAGTGACCATGGGTCAGGATATGTTGACGCACGAGGTTGCCCTGGTCACAGAAGAAAGAGACAGGTGATATTTATTATTATTTTTATAATTAGTGAGTGTTTTACGGCGCTCACAACTGCATAAGGTCATATGAGCGCGCGGGACATATTAAGCAAGTTCAGTTGGTATGATATTTTAAATTTTGTCAGGGTGGCGACTGCAGCCTTCTCTTACAAAATAACGAACAATGCCTACTCATTAGCGAAATATGTTTACAAATTAGCGAACAATGTTTTTACAATTTAACGAGATAGGCTTACAAATGAACATTTTTTAAATGAATTAACTAACAGTGTTTTCAGGTCAACGAAAAACGTTTAAAAATAAACAACAAACAAAAGCAGTAAAGTAACTAAGCTGTATTCTTTTCCTCATCTCCCCTCCCTTGTAACCCCC
>NW_004797282.1:2252734-2254213 GCF_000002075.1 Aplysia californica | reverse complement strand
CAAGGCTGGTTGGTCAGGTGACATGCGCAACAGGTGGCCAAACCATTTTATCCTCTGTCTTTCTATGTAACGCAGGCCTCCACCTACAAACCCCCATAATCTTCCTCCACCCCACCCCCACTCTTCCCCAATCTACCCCCACTCCACACCTCTCACTAACTCACTCACTCACTCACTCACTCACTCACTCACTCCCTCACTCACTCTCTCACTCACTCACTCACTCACTCACTCACTCACTCACTCCCTCACTCACTCTCTCACTCACTCACTCACTCACTCACTCACTCACTCACTCCCTCACTCACTTCTCATCTCCCACCCTCCCCCCTCCCCCGAACAGCAATCCCCCACCGGCGACTGCGCCACCCAGTACGCCGTACAACCTATCAGCTCGGAGGGTCGCATCTTTGTGGGCAAAGTCAGGGACTTCGGCAGATGCATCGCCCAACCGGGATACTTCAAGTCCCCCTTCGATGGATACCTCGTGCACAACTATCTCAAGGTAAGATCGTGTAAGGTGAGGGAATAGAAAAACAGAAGATGAAATGAGATGAGTCAGGATAAAGAAAAAGATTAAAGAGATAAAAGAAGATAAAATGAAATGAAATGAGGTAGAATAAATTACTTCAGCTCGCCCTTTGAGGGCTACATCTTGTCGGATTACATTAAAGAAGTATAACGAAATAATAGTGTAAAAAGAAGATATGAGAAGATAAAATAAAACGGGCCGTGATCAAGATAAGGAAAAGTTGAATAGAGAAGAGAAAAAGAAAAGAGGCACGATAAAGATACACCAAAGAAGATAAGACAAAATAAAATGTGACGAGGCCTGGTCAAGATTAGGAAAAGTTGATACGAGAAAATTAATGAAACAAGATCTGATAAAGATAAGACTAGAGAAGAAAACAAAAAATTAGATCAAATGAATTATGGTTCAGATGAAGCAAATGAAGCTGAACTGAAAGTGAGATAAGATAAACTACTTCAAATTGCCCTTCTATAATCATAACTTACATAATTACTTCAAGGTAAGGTAAAGAAAGACTAGTTTTAAAAAATAGACAGTCAAACACGCAAAGAGAAAAAAATAACAAACAAGTAATAAATTATCAAACACATAACGTAAGAAATAACAAGAAAATAATAAATAATCAAACACAACAAGAAAGAAATAACAAGTAAATAGACTGTCAAATTCGAAAAGGAAGAAATAACAAACAAAAAATAAAATACGAGCACACAAGGAAAGAAATAACAACGCATTGTGAAAGAAATAACAAAAAATTATTGTTTTTAAAAACTCAAACAAATAAGTATAAAAATAGAAGAAGAAATAATAAATAGTCAAACAAACAAAGAAATAAAAAAGCTAACAACTAATAAACATGTAAGCACAGAAAGAAAAAAAGCAACAACAAACTATAAATACACATTTAAATACAAAAAAGAAATACTGCTGAACCATCCATCTCAACC
>NW_004797282.1:2250663-2252257 GCF_000002075.1 Aplysia californica | reverse complement strand
CACACACACACACACACACACACACACACACTTACATGACATGTACACACAAATGCACAAACCCTCAAACCCACATACCCATAAACTCACAAAAACCCTGACAGGTATAACAATTTGCCCAAAGCCAAGCCCACAAACCTACAAATATACTGTTAATCCCATACAAGCTAAAGTAACTGTGACTTTTTGCCTATATTCAAAGCCACAAATCCACAAATCCACAAACTTAATTTGAATTTCTTAACCCTACACAAACTGGTATGTATCCAACGATCCAGCTACAGACAAACCCACAAACCCACAACAAACCCACAACAAACCAACAACAAACCCAAAACAAACCCAAGAATTTAGCAACCCACTCTTAACCCCATACAAACTGTTAGATTTGAAACAATCCACCCACTGCCAAATTCCTATGACCACTGGTAATCCTTTAACCCCACAAATATTCCTGTATCTTCAACGTTCCACTCACAGATAAATCCACACTCACAAAACCACAAACACACAAACTCACAAACCCAGAGTTGTAAACTGGCATATTTTCCACCCACCCACCCTTCCCCAAACAGCCAAACCCACAAACTGACTAATCCACAAACCCATAGTTCTATACCATAAACCCACATACCCATAAAATCACAAAAACTCTGACAGGTATAAACACACAAACTCCTACATCTTCTATAGCTACCCACAGCCAACCCCACAAACCCACAGTTAAGCCCCAAGCACCCCTATAACTACAATCTTCTACAACCCGCCCCCTCCCCCTTTCCAGCCAAACAAACAAACCCACAGTTAACCCCCCCTTCCTCCACAAAACTCCTATATCTTTTACAATCACTCACCCTCCCCAACTTCACAGCTAAACCTACAAACCCACAAATCCACAAACCCACTCATCAACTAAACTACAAACCAACAAACCAACAAACCCACACATCCAAAATACTACAAACCTAAAAATCCACAAATCCACACCTCCAGAGTTCTAAACTGGTATATCTTCCGCCATCCCACCCCCTCCCCACCCACAGCCAAACCCTGGTGTTGGAATCCTCCGTGATGATCTCCGAGACCACTGAGATCCCCGAGGTGACCCCGGGCAAACACAAGCGCTCTGACCTCTATATGACCATGCCCAGCAAGCCCGTGGACCCCCAGGACCCCTTCCAACCGTCCAAGCAGGAGCCCAAGCAGATCTCCAACAAGGCTGATGTCTACTCCTCTCAGAAGGTAGATCATTGTCAAGCAAGACGCAATGGAATCAGGCGCTCGTGAATTTTTGGGCAAACATAAGACACAAAACGATGGAATTGGGCACTCGTTAATTTTTGGGGATGTGGAATTATTAGTATCTTCTGGAATCTTATACATTAGCCTTGCTTTCAATTTTTTTTTAAGTCTTGTATTTGAATTTGAGATATCTGAGATGGAAGGATGTGGGGGTCGACTGTTGTCATAATTTTTTTTTTTTTATGTAAAACTAGCGATAATAATATTAACAATAACGATACGGACATTCCATCTGGAAAGAAAAACTGGATTATAGTTTTACTTATAAAAATGGACAAGGAAAAAAAAGGTG
>NW_004797282.1:2245100-2246554 GCF_000002075.1 Aplysia californica | reverse complement strand
GGGGGGGGGCTCTCGTGGTGTAGAGGTTAAGGTGTTCGCCTCTTATTCAATAGGTCGCGGGTACGAATCCGGATAGCGACGGAAAATGTTCCTCTTTAAAATGTTCTCCTTTCACATCCGTGCCTGCTCTCTAACAATATTCTGTCGTCTGCTTTCGTCTCCCTTTTCTACCCCTACCCCCTCTCCTCCTTTGCCCCCTCCCATGGGCTCCTGAATCTTTCTGCAGTCTTTCTTACTGTCTTTCAGCAACACCCCTGACTTATGGTAGATTAGATCTGCTCATAGCCTTCTCGGATAAGAATGAGCAATCTCAGAAGTCCCATGTGCACGTTGTTCACGTTAAAGGTCCTTTAGTGGTCCTAAACGATAAAAGAAGGCTTCGACCACCTCTGGGGCAAAATTAAAAATTAATTCCTACCACACTGAAAATGTTTAATGTTTTCCGGATGCTCACATGACCTTACGCAGTTGTGAGCGTAGTAAAACACTTACCAAAAAAGAAAACAACAACAAAAAACAAAAAACAACAATACTTACACTAAAACAAAACCCACACTGATGGTTTCAGGTCCAGAAACGCCAGCATTGCGCTGGAGAATGCTCCTATGTACCGCACTGGCCTGCAACACTCCTTCGTCAAGTTCGGAGGAAAATATTCTGGTAAGTACAGGCCAGTCTGCTCTAACGGTCGCCTGTATAAGACAATCATCTGTGCAAGTGGCCGCTTCCTTTCCATCCTTCCGTCTTGAGTATTTCTTAAAATTGTGTAATGACACTGTAGGCGATCACCTTTCTCCACGACAATACAACATTGTCGATTGTCGAAAACAGTTTTGGCTATATTTTTTTTTACAGTAAATGATCAAAGTCACAAACTTGAAATCATGGAATTATTGCTTTCTATAGCTTATTCGATTAAAATAAAAGGCACAATCCACCCAAAGTTACATTTTCAGGTTAAGAAATATTTAGAATGTAAAGCAAAAAATATACTTGACTTTGGTCATGTTTTAAGTTGTAAAATCTTCTTTTAAAAATGATTTTTTTTTAAAGAAACCCAAAAGTGACCCTGTTGTTCGGTTCGTAATTGATTTATTCCTTTGTTAATTTATTCATTTATTCATTGATATATTTTCTTTCTTTCTCCTCCCCAGCCCAATACAAGATGGGTCTGTCCGCCTCCCTCTCCTCCATCGGATCCATGGACAGCTATGAGAGTAATGTTTTTCGTCTGGACTCTGTCATCTACGGACTTTACTCTCAGCTCTTCGAGGTGGGTGCTGGCCACGGATCCAGTCTTAACTAATCCGGATTACCCGATTAAATTTCTTTCTTTTTTTGGGGGGGGGTCTTTATGTTTTTGTTGATTTTACGTCCTTATAGACCAAAAAAAAATTTAAGAGACGGGCTTCCCACCCTGCCTTTCATGACCAGCTCGGGCTAAGAGCGATCCA